>NW_025767218.1:600000-795141 GCF_003918875.1 Haliotis rubra
TCCGAGTCGTCCCATTCAAATCAGACTCCCGGTTTCAAGGATTTTTCTAACAATTTGTTCCTCTATAACTACTGCTATAGACAATAGCTTATAACGAGTTATGCAATACCATATTTACTCTTTGTGAAAAACGACGAAATCTTTTCATGTGGTAATAGCAGTTGCAGAAGTATAAGTTATGGCTTACCAAGCTTATTTTGTGGAGACTGTTTATCCAGTCTATATCCTACTTCTTCGTTTTGCCAACGGGTTTTTGTGCTTAATATGATACCAGCGAAAATTTAGTATCCTTGTGCATAATTCTTTTATGGTCTCTGGCACACAATATACAAATTGCTAAAATATCTTCGAGCCAATTCACTTGAATTGATTTTTCATTAACTTTCGGCTATACTTTTGAAGTTGGTTAGGTTGGTTTTTTTTCTCATGCTAATTCTACTTTTAGTGCAGATCACATCTACATCTGCTAGCCTTGCCGAGTCTAGGCTCACCAATATAAGACTCCCAATTTCAGAGATCTTACTGTTGTCATGATGTCATAGAGTAAACCATTTCAATAAGTTTTTGTAAAACTTCATGTATTCAAACAACATAATTGTGTCAATATATATCCAAAGTGCACCGAAATTCTATCCCCTTCTTCTGTGTAATGTATTCAGCAATCATTCGGTGTAGCCCTCTTATCATAAACCCCCTCCGGGCAGGACCCTTAATTGTCAGTGCTGTCAGTAAATGTCAATAAACACCTCCCCACGTCGGCGGATCTTACGTATGTACATGTGCACAGGTCAGTGACCTTGCACAACGTGGCGTAATGTCCCTATGCATAAAACCGGACTGACGTGGTCAGTCAGGGAGACCAAGCAGGGAGACCAGACAGAGACGAGGCCAGGAGACGGATCGACAGAAGCGGACAGATTGTGCGGTTGGTCGGGGCGTCGCCTCACCAACGACTAACTTGACGATGAAGAACCGCCGTCCGACTTCTGAATGTGTGTAAGTGACAGAGCGGGTCTCCACATCGGGAACATTGGCCACTCGGTCCCGATGTGCGTTCTGTCACGTGATTTCCATCTTATGTACCATTTCTATCATTATTCCCCAACCATAATAAACATGGCTGCTGCTGTCTTCAACTCTACCGCTGACTTTGTCCTCCATCTCTTGTCCACCATCCTTAACTACCATCCGAGAGTACCCCGACGAACGCTCTTGGACATGCACATGAAACACAGTATAGCAACACCTATGATTTATAACCCCCATATAGCATATGTATTCATATCACAATGGAGTTTGTTTGTATAATTATATTGACCCTTCTGGTGCAGCACTACATTGACTTACACATGCACATGCATGTGCAAAGGACGGGCGTCACGTGCAATACATGTACTCGTCATCAAGCAAATATTAAGTTTCAGTACGGTCGATAACTTGAAAAATCAGTTGATTCCGGTTTTGATAAGCAAAAGTGGACCCTCCTCAACTGACAACCACTCAAGGATATGTTACGGAATGTTGGCATGCCACTGAGGGCTATTGGGAGATGTTGTTTGTCCTCCATCGACTATCAGCCAATCAGCCAGAAAACATCAGCACACTAATGACGTTAAGGACCGTCAGAGTTCAGATCCACCACGAGTAACAACTCCTGGGGAGGAAACAGCCCTTCTCAAATCTCAAGACTTGCAATTGTTTCGATCATGTCAAATCTCGTGATAAAAAAACGATTGGGTCCCACATCGTCGTTTGTTCAAAATTGGCCGTGTTTAGAACCAGACGACCTGTTAGGCGTCTGTCGTTATCCCCAGGGTAACTAACCTTTGACGTCATGAAGGGTCCCCTCGCCGTTGGTTCATGACTGATGGCCGAGCTAGTGTTTGGCGCCGCAGAGACACTGCATATGCACATTGGAATATCTTGGAGCAAGTACCGTTTGGCGGGGGTTCATTCATGGTGTTGACGTGCTTCTCAAGTGACTGCAAACGTGGCCTTGTGACGATCGGCCAAATCTGAATGGACAACGGTACAACACTGACATCCTAGAAAGAGTTGTTGTACCACATTTCGATGACCATCCTCTGACCACATCCTCTTCATGATCTCCCCATGATCATCCTCTTCATGACCTCCATTGGTTGCCCATTCCACAGCGCATCACTTTTAAACTCTGCATTCTCGCCTTCAGATGTCTCTCTGGAAGTGCACCTCAATATCTGTCCGACCTCCTTTCTCCATACAAACCAACAAGATCCCTCCGCTCCGAGAAACATAATCTTCTGTGTATTCCTAAAGTCAGAACAGTTAAATTTGGTCAAAGAACTTTCTCTTATGCTGCAGCCTCTGAGTGGAATCATCTCCCACAACATTAGAGAGAAATCACAGAACTTTCAACCTTTCGAACTTCTCTAAAGACCCACCTTTTCCAAAAAGTCTTTTCGTCCTGACATCAGCGCTTTGAGCATGCATTGTGCATGGAAATATGCGCTTTATAAATGAACTATTGTTATTATTATTATTATGATCGGCAATGCAAGGCCACTGGCCGTTGATGATTTCTTTCGTGAGGAGAGGGCAGCATCTCCACCTTGGTCCTCCAGATCTCCATCCCACAAAGCATGTTTGGGATATTATGGGTCGAAAATACCCCATAGAGATCCTCCAGTACAAAATATTGATGCATTGGAACCTGCCTTCCATCACGAATGGAACGAGTACCCCATGGGACTCAGTACTCGTACTGCTGCCACTCGCTCTTCAATTTGCTTCGCCGGGTGGCCTTCGAGGACCATAAACTTGATGACTTCTCTGTACTCAAGCTTATCCATTTCTGCAGTTTTAATAGGGGTACATGTGATTAGATGACACGTGACAGGAAACTAGCGACATGTGCATGTCAATATTACGCTTATGTGAATGATAAATACCATTCTTCAATTATATCATTCACTTATGTATCATGCACATATCTGCGAAACCGTGCTCTCGTCGCGCCGAAGACCCGGGTTAGATTCCCTACATGGGTACAATGTGTGAAGCCCATTTCTGGTGTCTCCCGCCGTGATATTAATGGCGCTCGGCATTAATGGGTTCAACAAGGACTGGTCAGCTAGGAGTCAGTATAATGTGTCTGAGTGGGGTATTCATGCTTAACTGCGGCATAGTATCTCCGTGAGCTAGCACTATAAAACCAGCTTAAGTCTGGGCTAGTGCAAGCAGCCACACATACACATGCATGCACGTTGACATATGAGCGAAATATAAGAACGACGTTAAACCCATGGGCGGATCCAGGAATTTTGAAAAGGGGTGGGGGGTCCCAAGGGTTTCGAACCCCCTGAACCCCCCATTTGCTCCGCCAATGCAAAAATTAAATCTTCAATGTGGTCTTAAGTCATTTTCCAAAAAGCAGGGGGGTGGCAGGGTTCGAAACACACACACACACACACCCCCCTTTGAATCCGCCAATGAAATCCCATTTCACCTCACCTCACCTTAGTGCCATGACTAATTACATGGTCCCGGATTATTTCTTGTTGTCGACAGTCCGGGCATAAACCCGTGAAAATGCCCCTAGTGAACACAAAATATTGTTTTTGAGATGACCCCCGACTCAAAATGCTTTACAGTACACCACATCATATACCCTGGACATGTCGAGGATGCGAGGACTATCAACTGAGATGTCACGGGTGTCATTACAAGAATTATAACTATCACCTCCCCACCGATCTCCGCTCCAACGTCCTGTAACTAATACTTCATATTGTGTTACAGCTTGAGAATTAAGCTGAGATTAGTAAAGTAGTTACCGTGCGAATGACGGTGATTTTTTTCATAACGCACACGTCACGAACACCAATCTATTTACGTATCAGCCAAGTTGAAATAGAGATATGATCAGGCTGCTAGGCAATATTTACTTTACAGTGATTTGCCTGAAACATTTCACCTTTAGCCTGCAAAGGAGGTTTTCAGTTCAAACATTGCATGCATTTTCGACTGTGGGTGATGGCGATTTAGCACAGCGGTCGGAACTAAACGCCTGAGCATGTAGTCATTCTGTTTATGATGCAGAACGTCAGAAAATGTTTAAATCTAGATAAGGGAAAGACAGCATAAGGTGTGATCACGACTGTATATTGTAAACAAATTGTGTCAAGGTCGGTTTCACATGTCCCACCTTTCTGTCGATAGTAGTGAGTGAGTGAGTTTTTAGTTTCACGCCGCTTTTAGCAATATTCCAGCAATATCACGGCGGGGGACACCACAAATGGGCATACACATTGTACCCATGTGGGAATCAAACCCAGGCCTTCGGCGTAACGAGCGAACGATTTATCCACAAGGCTACCCTTACAGCCCCTCTCATGTTTGTCGATAGTAGACGCGGTTCAGAAATAACGTAACAACAAGAAAGTATCAACGTAACTTCTTAAATGATGAAATCTATTGAGGTTAATAGTGTATCCATACGATGTAGTTTAAGTTGGGTTTCGAATTGTATTTCCATTCATTCAAAGAATGATAAATGACGCTTTGATTGGTAAAATTGGGTTTAAAATGTGCCTAATGTACATATTAAATGCTGCGATTGTACAACATGGTATTAATTCTCCTCAGAAATTAGAATATGATCGTGACATCACGATAATATTCGTTTGTCAAACACCTGCTTGGATTCAAGATCAAATTTATATTTTAGATTTACAAATTATTGAAGACTATATTCACGGTTGATTTCTGATATTCTGCGAACGCATTATTGTTACGTTTAATTATTTCAGTTGGCTTATGTAGACAAGTCGCTCATGTCCCGCCGCTGTGAATTTGTCGTGGAAACAGATGCGCGTGTAACATATACTCATAGAAATGAAAGTGTTCCTTTATTTATTTCCAGAATTTCACTCACAGTGCAATACATACCTTGTGAAGAAACCTGGAAAAGAATAAAGGAACACTTCTTCCTTCATGTGTTCCCTCATTCGTTTCCATGTTATATTTGGGATTACACTTTCTCAGTAAAGTGCAAGATTTTAGTACTTTTGTGGAAGCCGTGGTGGCTGAGTGGGTTAGGTGTCTGACTTTCTGTGCTGGCGATTAGGTGCCTGACTCTGAGGGTGTGGGTTCAAATCCCGGATGGGACTCAACATAACAAAAGTAACTTTATACACCGTTACTCTGCCTGTAAAGATCCGGGTTAGAATTGGTCTTCAGCAACCCATGATAGTCGTAAGAGGCGACTAACGGGATCGGGTGGTCAGGCTCGCTGACTTGGCTGGCAATATGTCATCGTATCCAAATGCGTAGATTAATGCTCATTCTGTTGATCACTGGATTGTCTGGTCCAGACTCGATTAATAACTGACCGCCGCCATATAGCTGGAATATTACTGAGTGCGGCGTAAAACAACCAACCAACTCACCGAGGGTCAGTTAGTCCATATGTTTTTATCGTGTATTGGGTAGGTTTTTTGGCAGAATTAACTAAGTAGATTGATTCCAAACAATATGGAATACTGAGAAACTACTGGAATAATTGCTATAATATACAAACAATAGTCTAAGATACTGAAAATTTGAACGACTTTGGCTGCTAAATACAACGTCTATTCCGAACACAGTAAACTATGATAACAAACATACGTATAACGAGATGAAACGAATTGTGTTTGGTCCCGACTACTTGCTGTAGGCTTTACTGGAAATGCATTGACAAACTACGGGTATAACGAATTGAATATAGCCGAGTTCGCCATTGCCGTAGTGACCCGTGACGATCCGGGTTAGAATTGATCTTCAGTTACCCATGCTTGTCGTAAGAGACTATCAACGGGGTCGGGTGATCTGGCTCGCTGACCTGACAATATATCGGTTGACACATGTCATCGTATCTCATTTGCGTGGATCGATGCTCATGCTGTTGATCACTGGATTGTCTGGTCCAGACTCGATTATTTACAGACCGCCGCCTTATAGCTGGAACATTGATGAGTGCGGCGTAAAACTAAACTCACTCACTCATTGCCGTAGTTCACTGTACATGCTATTCACATCCCCCAAAACACTTCAATGGTAACATCTATTTATACAACGTATGACACCCTGCGCCCGTTCTATGATTTCCATGGCAACGACACAGTTGACGTCATAACATAGCATGATGACGTCATCATTGCAGCGAAGAATGTGACGCCGTCAAGATTGTATTTACATAGTACATTTGTCGTAATTCAAACTCAGGCAGTTGATTCATGTGGTATGTATTTGTGTCAATGTTTTTTGGAGTGACACGTTTGGTAAGCCCGAACTTTCATATGCATGAAAATCAAGGTAATTTTACCTGTATTTCTCTCTCCTTGTATCAGAATCAGTCGTGAACATATTTCGAATCTGAAGGACAATGTGTGCGATCCCTACGCAATCCTGTTAGGAACTTTATAGCGTTGGGTCAGCGATGAAGGTTAAAACGGACAGGACGGGCGTGATAATATGTACACCACCCCTCCCTTCTTTCTGCAAAATATTACGAGCATTGAGTTCAAATAATATGTTTAATCATCCGCGTGACTGTTACGTCTTTTCGCAAATCTGTAATATTTATAGGGTCGCCAAACAGGGTGGCCTGAACATTATAGACAAACCAGTTGTTATATCCCACAAACGTACGTGATAATATGACAGTCGAACATATTGGTGCAACTTTGCTATTGGATCGCCTCTTGTTAAAACATCATATTATTATCCAGAATGTTACGTTTGAGGAACCATTTTACATGAATACGTTGGACTGGATAATGTCTATGGGGAAATTACAGAAAGGCAGACTTTCATGAAATAACGGCTGTCATTTAAAACAGTATGTGAACCTTCCAATTTTAATCAAGTTGGAATTAGCTATTGATATATCTGTAGCCTTAGATATGACTACATGTATATGTTACAGGGAATGTGTGAAATTCCCTAAAATTTCCAGGGATTTCATGAAATTACTGATTTTATTTGTGTTCGATTACACACATTCCCTGTTAGGATATCAGTGAATGTGTGAAATTAATGTTTGTAGCTTAATACTTTACTTGCGGCAGCATCACACTAGTGCATCTTATTGTTATGATTAATAATTTAATCAATATTCCTTTTGTAGTTTCAAAAGTTACAGACGTTGTTTTTAGCGATTTCGTATATAAATGGAAACAGGACCTTTTACAAGTTGGTAGTTTAACTAGTAGGGGAGGTAATAAGTTACACACGTACTGTACTTTAAAGGTGGATTTTTGCAGTGATTTTTATGTTAATTGTAATGTCTCGCTCTATGAGAAAAGCAATAGCTTTGTTTAGATGTGCGGTAGCGCCGCTTAGAATCGAAACTGTTAAGATTTTAATGAAGATGAGTGTCATGTTTTATTGCATTGTCCTTTGTATGCTGATGAGCGATTGCAACTTTTATCTAAGTGTACAAGTCTTTTACATGTGTTTTTGAAAATCTGGGTATGTTGAAAAGTTAGTTTTCTTCTAGCTTGTCCAGGTGTATCGTTTTTATCCGCCCAAACCTGCCTTAATATTCTTAAAAAGCGTACTGCAAATTTGTATATATCTTCTTAATGTAACTTGTACCCTTATTATTGCATTTTTAATATTCGTATATTATACTCTGTATATTGTGGCACAAGTGTCTCTCATAATTCCGTACGGAATGGCTCAACATTTTACTGTGATATAGCATTTAAAAAATTAGCGAGTTTTTTCAAACATTTTGTTTTCTTTATTGAAAATAGACGTTTAAGTATAAACAGACTAGACCATTCATAGAAATAACTTGGAATATACATCATCCCGCTGTTGAAGTAGAGCTTTGGGATATGGGTTTGGGAAGGAAAAGGTATTTTTCAAACCATATATTTCATGTTTGTCCTCAGGGTCTTCTTTCTACGAGGGGCGGTGGGGTAGCCTAGTGGTTAAAGCGTTGGCTCGTCACGCCGAAGACCCGGGTTCGAATCCCCACATGGGTACATTGTGTGAAGCCCATTTCTGGTGTCCCCCGCCGTGATGTTGCTGAAATATTGCTAAAAGCGGCGTAAAACCAAACTCACTCACTCACTCACTCTTTCTACGAATGATGTGACAATGGACAAAGAACTGTTTCTCCACACAGCTGTGATTTTCGAGTCGAATTGTGGTGGTCTGGGTGTCCAGAAATGTATCTGTTGTCCTAACTAGTGTAAATCAATACGTTGTAAATGTTACTGTAAAGTGCTACTGAAGTGTAATAGCTTGTATGATAACACTCTATCTTGTCCCAACAAATGAATTTTATCAGGAAATACTCTGTACTCGCATTATAAATTTGGTGTTCTCTATTTCAATAAGGGCTTACAGGGATTTCATGAAATCACTGAGCTAATATTTCAGTAATTTCATGAAATCCCTGGAAATTTTAGGGAATACATGTACATGAAATCCCTGGGGGTCACAGGGATTTCATGAAATCACTGACTCTTTCAGGGATTACGTGAAATCCCTGGTTTCACACATTCCCTGTAACATATATATCTTAAAACCAATAGCCAGATTTCATGTATTTGCATACAATGCGGACATGTTTATCACTATAACAAGTAAACTTTTGAAGTCCATATACCTCCAAATGTACCGCTCCAAGTACTTTGCACTGAAATTGAAAAGTACCTGTCCTGGTAGTACATATTTGGGTTAGAATGTGGAACTCCCCGTTTGCCACCGGTATTAATATTGATCAAAGCGTCATAACATTCACCTTACCCAGCCTAAACATAAACATATGTACCTTCCTCGATTAATAAAATATTGTCTAACCGTTTATCACGTTATAGTCCCGGATCATATAGTGTTTCCACAAGACTGCTGTTTCAGTGAAAACTAGTGAGAAGTACAACTGGTTGAAAATGTAAATTGTACAAATAAATATTGAGTACGTACCTGCAACTGTTTACTTCAAACTTGACTGAACCAGAAGCGGAGAATTACAACAATCTTCCCTGCACTATGTATCCAGGGCTGCTATTGTGGGATAAATGTGTGGGTCCACAACAGACGTGGGTCCGCAACACTTTATTTCCTGTCCATTCTGTGATTCTATACAGATATGAGATTGCATCACAGGTGGCTCGCGCAGACGACAGTACGCCGAACTACCTCAACCTTGTCAGCAGGTAAACGGTCCCGACTGATTCGTCACATTCACTGAACCATATCATTTTCCCTTCCTCTTGCCTTTTCTGTGTTCACAATCTAATTATGTTTCTCCAGTTTGCTAAACCCCTTTCTTTCCGGTCAACCATTAAGCTGACGACATACTATCCAAAGGGAGATAATTTGTCCTATTTCTGGTACATAAACAACAGGTGCTAGCCCTAAAAGTGTGCTCATGCAAAAGTTCCCCGAAAAAGAGTATATTATCAAACGGGACTTAAAAACTGAATTACTGAAACCATCCTGTGGAATCAATTTTTGCAATTGCTAGCACAAAAGTGAATGAAATAATATGGTTTTGCAGCACTTTCACCAATATCACAAAAATGGACTGCTACACAAAAGACATAATTCATCAACTGTATTCCCAATTAAAGACATTGGAATCTTTTAAATACTATGAAGCATTTTTTAATTGCACTACAAGCCTTCTGTGAATCACAAGCAAACTGGGGGTTGGAGTTTAAATCAATAGTAGACTTTTGTTCAATCCACTGCACATATTTTCTTGAATATTTAAAAACATAATGAAAAATGGAATAAATGTTTAAGAATAAAAGTATCCATGGGTTGCAAGGAAGGCGGGGTGGGGGTCGGGTTGTCTTCACCCATTCTGGGGAGGAAAGGGGTCATCAATTTTGTACACGTCACTTACTTTGTACTTAAATTTAAGGGGGTGATCAATTTTGTACACATGTCACTTACTTTGTACTTAAATGTTAGGGGGTCATTCACATTGTGCATGCTTTTCCATAAAAATCATCATCCACCACCCCCCCCCCAGCCATAAATTCTGAACGTTACCTAAGCACTTCTTTCATAAACATGCCTTTTTAATCGGTGCTATAGTATAAGAACAATAACTGAACACAGACTGCTTATACCATCTGAACACCCCACAATTTCTAGCTGACCTTGGTATCGGTCAAGCAGGTAGCAGTAGTCCTTGATCAGTTCTATTGATTGTCCTTACCTCAACCATGATGAATGGTGAGTGAATGAGGTTTTACGCCGCTTTTAGCAATATTCAAGCAACATTATGGCGGGGGACACCAGAAATGTACCCATGTGGTCAATCAACCCCAGACCTTCGACAAGTGAACAGTTTAACCACTAGGCTACCCCAACGCTATATGCTCAGGTAAGGGGAATTGAACCAGAAATGGGCTTCACACATTGTACCCATGTGGGGAATCAAACCTGGGCCTTTATCCTGACGAGTGAACACTTTAATTACATGGCTACCCTATGATAATAGGTTTGGTTCAAGTGGCAATGCTTCTTGCCTGCAGTCCCCTGTGCGTCATATTAAAACCGGGTTTTGGTTGGTCTGGTCTTGTCTCACCATGCATCGTCAAACTTCCATTGAGGATCGTATATCATTGCCAGGGCCACAACCAATATTGAGTATTGCTGACTGCAGTGTTGAAAAACAAATCCCGAAGATAACCACTCGAAACCTTTGAGTGAGACGCAATCATGACATGTAAATCCTGGATAACCAGATCAGCATGCCATGGCAGTGTGTACTGTGAGTTCATGCATTCACTCAGTGCACAGGACATATTTAAACATGTTAGGATAACACTGTTATCTACCCGGTAGCTGTATTCATCATGGCAGTTTGTCAATAAGCATAGTCTTAACCAAGCATATTGGTAGTTCACACTGGGAGTATCATCAATGAATTGTAAAGTGCTGGACACTCACACAGCAATATTCACATTAGAGTATTTTTATATTCTGGCCTATTTCAAATAACTTATTTCATATTTTGTTTCAGAACACAGCAATGACCTCGTCGGAGAAGCCCACCAGTTCTCCCATCACCATAGCAAGAGAGGATCTGATATGTCCTCTCTGCAGGCTGGAATTCCGTGAACCCAAAATGCTCCCATGTTGTCACACATTTTGCCGCATGTGCATCGCCACTGAGTGTGCTGTGCTGCACACTGACCAATATGTTTTCTGGTGTCCTACCTGCTACAGTGAAAGCGAGACCTATGACGTCACAGGATTCACTCTTCAACCTAACATATACATCACTGGGCTCCAAGAGGTGAAAGCCTGTCGAAAAGTCGACAAGGAATACTGTCTGGTTTGCTCTGTGAAAAGAAAGAAGTCATCAGCTTCCTATAAATGTCTAGACTGTGGTGACAAGCTTTGCCAAGCTTGCAGTAAGGGTCACAACTCCTCAACAACCACCTCCAATCACTTCCTTGCTTGCTTAACTGATTTGGCTAAAGGTCGCCATGATATGCAGATCATGAGCAGGCAGAGGATTGTGTGTGTAATTCACAGAGAGAATTACAAATTTTATTGTGCTACATGTTCAGTTCTAATCTGTGAACGCTGTGCCCTTGATGAACACAGAACACACCTTCACAAATCAGTAGAAGAGGCTGTCCAGGAAAGGAAAATTGCTTTGGAAAAGGTTGTGCCTAAGAACTTCTCAGTGAACCAAATTAAGAAAAGGTTACGCAACTTAGAAAAAGAAGAAAAGCAATTTAGCAAGAAGCTGACAGAAGAAACAACAGCCTATGTACAGCAAATTCACACAGAAAACAAACAGATGCAGAAAAAGGGCCATGGTTTCTTTCAGAAAGAGCGTGCTATCCTTAACAATCACCTGAGCAGTTTGTCCACAGGGGTGTTTGGAATGTACAATAAGGTGATGGAGTGTGGGGGGTTGCAGGTGCTTGTTATGGGGGATGCATTAGAGGTAGGCATGAAGTCTCTGCCAGATGATGTTGTAAACAACCCTTTACTTTACCACAAGAAACTCAGGGTCAATATTGTAGGGTATTCTCCAGGATCAGATGTGTTATCATGTTCAGAAGAACTGGAAGAAGACGAGGCAGATGAAGCCATATCCAGGGCTGGTCGGAATGGAATTTACTCATTCATAGCTCCGAAAGTCAGCAGCAAGACTGGAAGTGTTGCATTTCTCTCAAAGTCTGATTCAACAAAAGCTGTTAAACAAATTCATGGTAGAAAAAATGCATGCGTTGACAGTAAGACTAATGATGAAGAAACTGACATGACTGGAGACGTTATAGAAACAATCGATCCAGATGATAACATCATGGTTGACAAGGCTATGAACATGGTTGATGTCGTTACAGAAGATTCAGACACTGGCAAGGCTAAAGATACAGATGACAAGGATACAGACATTCCCAAGGCCAACAACAAAGTTGATGTGAGGCCTGAAAACACAAGTGATGTCCAAGCAAAAAACAGCAGTGGATGTCAAGGCTGAAGACAAGGGTAATGTTGAAGTGAAGAGTAAAGATACAGTTGATACCATACACGAAGATGTGGTGAAAAATGAGGAAAACGTTGTTGCCAGAGTCTCAGTGGATGTCAAGACTAAAGACAAGGTCAACAGGACTGATGCTAATGTCAAGTGTAAAGATGGAGTTGTACAAAGGAAGGGAATGGTAAAAAATACTGACAAGGATATTGTTACACTCTCTGAGGCACATTCAGACATTGATGGAGAAGGAAAGGATTGTATGACACATAAAGGTGTCCCAGAAACTAACCCAGCCTGTGCAGCACAGTCTTCTAATAGCATCATCGACAGCTTATCAGAACTTGACATTGAGGTGGTTTCACCTTCAGACAAAAGCAACACAAGACAATTTGTTGGGAAAAATATTGACACACTTGCTGAAAAAACATGTTTATCTAAAAACATTGAGAAGAGGGTTTGGGCTGCTGTGGGTACAGTAGGAGACACAGATTTGGACAATTCTGAATTGGATTTGGTTGTCAATGAAGAAGAAAGTCTTTGTGTGAAAGTCTTCCAACATGAAGAAGGCATGACACTTGATAATTGTACCAACATGAAACCAGGTGAAACGAACAAAGATGAAGGAGACTGCCTTAATTATGAAGTGGAAACTGCATCCATGGTAACCGATGAATGGAGTTCAAGCCAAGGTTCTTGTTGCAGTGTAGATGGTGAGAATGGTGAGAAAAACATCACACAGAGAGCGTGACGGGCATCACAGACAAATACAAGGAGATGTAGACCGACGATTAAAACACTGATCTACATGCATCACTTCTTCACTCGACTGCACAGCGACTGGAACATCCCCAACATAACCTGCATGGTGTTTGGCAGGGATGACAGCATCTACTTCATTGATGAAAACAACTACAAGATCGAAATGGTGAACAAATTTGGGGATTTTCTGGCAGGTGCAAGAAAAACTGAAACAACATTTTTCAACTATATGACATCGTATTACAAAGGTTTTGCCGCTGTGCATGGAAATGTCTTGTTGTACTACAACAATGACATGATTGTCACCCAAACAACCAGTCTGTCTAAAGATACAACCCCCATTACATCATTTCCGGTTGTCTCAAACTTTCAAGATGGCATCCTCATTGGAAACTTGCCCCGAAATGAGATGAAGCTTTTCAATATATACGGAAGCTTAAAGCGATGCTGGACTAGTAAGGTGCCTGGTCCGCTTATGTCCTTGAAGTATGTACACAGTGACAAGGTTATCATGGCCACATGGGCAAATGATGGAGCAGTGTACATCGAGTCGGAATCTCAGGGTATAGTGTTGGAGATATACAGACAGTTCTCCTCTGGGAACAACGTTGTAGGGTGGCACCCCTGGGATGCCTCTGTCACTGTGGACGGGCGTGTCATTGTGTCAGATAGTCTACGGAATGAGATATCCATCTTTGATCAAGAGGGCAATTTGTTGTATACAAAGAACACTGCAGAACGTCATCTTCTGGAGCCAAGATGTCTTCTGGTGGACAAAAATAACAGAGTGTTTGTGTCTGGGAAATATGGGACAGTTTTTCAGTATGGCTTTGTTTAAAACACATCAACTTCCTTCAGGATCTGTCAGTCCACTTGACATCATCAGTATCAAAATAGAAGAAATGCTGAATACAAGCTGTCATTATAGCAAAGGAAGACTCTCAAAAGAAAAGGGGTTCCTTAAAAGATAGAAATCTTTCCTGAAAAATAAAGTATATTCATAGTGTTTTCCATTGTGTGCCAACTCACTATGGTCAAACAGCAGCTGAGATATTCAGAAGTTTGTGGAAAATAAACATGCGCAAATAAAATATGTTTATCAGTACAACAAACACTAAATTTCAAATTCAAAGTTTCACTGAAAGAAGACAATATTTGGCTTACTTTTTTCTGAATCATGCAGATCCCTTTTTTAAAATCATTCCTCGAGACAACACATTTTCAACATGCAAAATGAAAAGTGATATGTAAAATTATATGTTCATGAATCTCACCCATACGGTATACTACTTGGGTAAAACAAACTTCTTAGGCTCAAACACCCTGCTATTGATCCAATGATAAATGATTGAACCTCTCCAGTCAAAACACGCTGCACATGATCAGTGATCAACCTTTCAGACAGCTTGATATTTCAGTTTAGGAACTTGTGTCCAGGGTGCCGTTCCACTAACCGATCTTAGCCCTATGCCAATCGTAAACCCCTAAAATCCCAATCTTAGTGTGACGTTACGATCGGCATACCGTTCCACTAACCAATCTTACCTAAGTCAATCGTAAAGTTAAGATTCAAAGTCTAAGTTGCTCATGACCAACTTAGGATAGCTAAAATCAATCGTAGAGAAACCAAAATGGTGGCTTTCCTATTCTATGTGAAAAATAAGAGTGAGCATTTCACCGTGAGCGTCCCCTAAAGTCCCCCATGAAATGAATTTGTATATTTCTGTGATGTAAACAAACACTGCGCTGAACAAGCCTTACAAATGTCAGGCCAGTCTGACCACTGTCGTCATGGGAACACAAGCGAGCGAGTCGGTGTAACACATTTGTACAACAATATTGCAACGTCATGGTTAAGAATAGGGACAGCCATGAAGTGAACAATGTTCTGAAGCAAAAAGATACAAATATGCTTGATTTCACTGCGCATATTTGGTGGGGGATTCTGAAGGCAGGCCGCGTGTTATTCAAGACCACTGACAGATTCTACATACGTTATAGCCTCGTCACGCCTTGTTTATTCTGATTGACAAGGTTCAGGCACATATTAAAAGCTCTGACACAATTGACATTTTTAAAGTCCAGACTTAAAACCTGTTCTCAGTATATTACTTATAATCTCGGCTGTAAATATTCTCGTGTAAATTATAGATCTGTACACAGCGCTTTGAGCATGCCCACTGATGTGGAATAGGCACACTATAAATATGCAATTATTATTATTATATTATGCTTGATACCCAGCGTTCTCACGCACACTTGCACCTGAAACCAAGGTGCTCAGTACCCTAATATTTTGCTCTAGGTTTTTTCTCCACGTTTACACTTGGTTGGAAAAATACCCATGAAGGACCGTGTTAGAATATTGAACTTCAATAACCCATGCCTCGTGAAGAGGCCACTAACGGATCGGGTGGTCAGGCTCGCTGACTTGGTTGACACATGTCATCGGTTCCCAACTGCGCGAGATCGACGCGCATGCTGTTGATCACTGGATTGTTTGGTCCAGACTTCGATTATTTATAGCTAAGATACATAGCGTTCACTAACATGAACGCCATGTTAGTGAACGCTATGCATCTTAGCTAGATTATTTACAGACCGCCGCCATATAGCTGGACTATCGCTGAGTGCGCGGGCGAAATCTAAACTCACTCACTCACTCAGTTGGTTCAGTAAACTACTTTCTATCATTTGCTAGACTATGCAAAGGGAGATAACGCGTGCCTCGCATTCCTCTATCTCTCGCACGAAAGAGTCTCGATCTAAGCTTGGATCGGATCGTAAGATCGGGACCGGCTACGATCGGCCTAAGATCGGTTAGTGGAACGGGTGTAACTTTTAGCTAAGGCGATTGTAAAATTGGCGTAACTTACTAAGATTGATCTTAGATAAGATCGGTTAGTGGAACGGCACCCTCGGCCCTTATTCTCGAAACGTTCGTAGCCCTAAGAATTCTTAACTTTGATCGTAGCCAGTGTGTTAAGAATGGGCTTAAGAAGTTCGTAGGGCTATGAACGTTTCGAGAATAAGGGCCCTGATCCACAAAGTGTTCATAGTGCTACGACACTGGTAAGCCTATGATAAACTATAGAGATATGACAGGTCGTAAGCTTTATGGATTGGGTCCCTGGTTTCTTGAACAGATCGGAGGTTGGTGAAAATTTAACAATGAAACTTTTGATCGTTATTTGTCTTCTGACACTACCTGTAGATTTTTTATTACTGTGAGATGATTACCACTTGTAAGGTCTTTCATTACTGAAATCAGTTTGGGAGTATTTAACAAGACCAGAACAACAAGTTAGTTGATAGTAATTTATTAAGTAAAAAGACCCGTCTAAACTGAAAAAACATGAAAAGATAAAAAAATACATAAAATGGGCAACCAGTGCCATTTTTTGTACATAGAAATAGGTTGTTCTGTATACATTGTATATAACAAACATAAACTAATGAAAAAACCAGTGCGTGAACAAAAGTGTAATTAAATCTTCTTGTACTTTATACGCAGGTGCTCTGTCATGTCTGTGTTCTCTGTCTTCATGGAGACAACTTGTTCAAGGATGTCACCAGATCTTCGGAATTCTCTCATTATCTGAAAAAGATTTCACACTGTATGTAGTGGTTGAAAACAGCAATCAGCTTCATATAAGACCTGCTCTATTGTGTCGAGATGTAAAGTGACTTGGTCATCACAATAAATCAAAACACAGTACATACACCACTAGTGTGTCATACAGACCCTGAAACAAATATTTCTGTCATACAGACACTGAAACAAAATATATCCAATACAAGTTTATAATATGTGGCAAGCCTGGATTACTGTCATACAGACCCTGAAACAAACACACCCAATATATCCCATGCAAGTCTAGAATATGTGGGAAGTCTGGATTACTGTCATACAGACCCTGAAACAAACACACCCAATATATCCCATGCAAGTCTAGAATATGTGGCAGGTCTGGATTACTGTCATACAGACCCTGAAACAAACACACCCAATATATCCCATGCAAGTCTAGAATATGTGGCAAGTCTGGATTACTGTCATACAGACCCTGAAACAAACACACCCAATATATCCCATGCAAGTCTAGAATATGTGGCAAGTCTGGATTACTGTCATACAGACCCTGAAACAAACACACCCAATATATCCCATGCAAGTCTAGAATATGTGGCAAGTCTGGATTACTGTCATACAGACCCTGAAACAAAACACACCCAATATATCCCATGCAAGTCTAGAATATGTGGCAAGTCTGGATTACTGTCATACAGACCCTGAAACAAACACACCCAATATATCCCATGCAAGTCTAGAATATGTGGCAAGTCTGGATTACTGTCATACAGACCCTGAAACAAACACACCCAATATATCCCATGCAAGTCTAGAATATGTGGCAAGTCTGGATTACTGTCATACAGACCCTGAAACAAACACACCCAATATATCCCATGCAAGTCTAGAATATGTGGCAGGTCTGGATTACTGTCATACAGACCCTGAAACAAACACACCAATATATCCCATGCAAGTCTAGAATATGTGGCAGGTCTGGATTACTGTCATACAGACCCTGAAACAAACACACCCAATATATCCCCCATGCAAGTCTAGAATATGTGGCAGAAGTCTGGATTACTGTCATACAGACCCTGAAACAAACACACCCAATATATCCCATGCAAGTCTAGAATATGTGGAAAGTCTGGATTACTGTCATACAGACCCTGAAACAAACACACCCAATATATCCCATGCAAGTCTAGAATATGTGGCAAGTCTGGATTACTGTCATACAGACCCTGAAACAAACACACCCAATATATCCCATGCAAGTCTAGAATATGTGGCAAGGTCTGGATTACTGTCATACAGACCCTGAAAACAAACACACCCAATATATCCCATGCCTGAATAAGTCTGGATTACTGTCATACAGACCCTGAAACAAACACACCCAATATATCCCATGCAAGTCATCAGACCCTGAAACAAACACACATGCAAATCTAGAATATGTGGCAGGTCTGGAACTGTCATACCCCTGAATATGTGGCAAGTCTGGATTACTGTCATACAGACCCTGAAACAAACACACCCAATATATCCCATGCAAGTCTAGAATATGTGGCAAGTCTGGATTACTATCATACAGACCCTGAAACAAACACACCCAATATATCCCATGCAAGTCTAGAATATGTGGAAAGTCTGGATTACTGTCATACAGACCCTGAAACAAACACACCCAATATATCCCATGCAAGTCTAGAATATGTGGCAAGTCTGGATTACTGTCATACAGACCCTGAAACAAACACACCCAATATATCCCATGCAAGTCTAGAATATGTGGCAAGTCTGGATTACCACAGTTTATGTATGAAGAAAGTCTTTGGGCTCCTTTTTATTAGAGTGCAATAGTGCAGTGGTAAGGCGTCTGCCTATCACACTGAAGGCCCGGGTTCGATACTTGGTGGAAGCACCTAGGTTCGGGTCCCGAGGTGGGAACACTTGCGTAGTATCCTTGGACAAGATACTTAGATCCACATGTTCTCAGTTCACCCAGCTGTAAAATGGGTACCCGTGAGGATGTGCTGGGATTGTGAGTGTTTAGTTCATTGCGCCTAACAGGCAGCATGGCTGTATGCTCCCTAGGGAGTTGAAAAAGTATTGAAAAGTATGATAGTGTCCTATGACCGGGAATAGTCATGTACGTAGCGCCGTGAGTAGGCAATGTGCCTGGATATGAGCGCCATATAAGCGGACTATAACTATTACTATTATACTTATTGAACATAAATTAGGAGCTTTTTTTTTTCTGTAAAATATGTTCACTTCAGAGACTTGAGACCTGTGACGATTCGAGTAAAAATCGATCTTCAGTAGCCCATGCTTGTCGTAAGAGGCAACTAATGAGATGAGGTGGTCTGGCTTGCTGACTTGGTTGACACACGTCATCGTATCCTAACTGTTTAGATCTCAATGCACATGTTTGCTCTTGATCACTGGATTGTCTGGTCCAGACTCGATTATTTACAGACAGACGCCATATAGCTGGAATATTGCTGAGCGCGGTGTAAAAATCACTCTCACTCACTCACTCACTTACTCAGAGACTTGAGGTTAGTCTAGTACACCGAAAGTATGAAAGTCAGTCAGGTCTCAAACATTTAGACTCACTTATTATTACAAAAGTGAATTCCAAGAAACAAATTTGTACTGCATGCTTCCTATCCAAATTCAACTTATTTTATCAAAAACATATCACAGGTTTGTGTTGTTTCTGAAAATATCACAGTCATGTTTCATTTTCCAAAACACAATTTTCTTTTTAAACTGGAAGTTAAACAGCAATGGAAGTTTAATATTACATATTGCAATGTTCCAGTTTCTCACCTGTTTTGTCTGGGGCGGCTTTCCAAACGTCAGTCTTCCCACAGTATGTGATGTCGTCTTTAGTGACTCCCCAGTTACCTCCCCTTCTTCGATCTCACTCAGTCCTGGCAGAGAACATTTGAACATGTGAAACATCTGGAATATATACCTTCAGGCTACCTCAGATGTCATTGTTTATTCAAGTGAGTGAGTGAGCGAGTTTAGTTTTACGCCACATTCAGCAATATTCCAGCTATATGGTGGCAGTCTGTAAATAATCGAGTCTGGACCAGACAAACCAGTGATCAACAGCATGAGTATCGATCTACGCAATTGGGATACGATGACATGTGTCAACCAAGTCAGTGAGTCTGACCACCCGATCCCGTTAGCCGCCTCAAGCATGGGTTACTGAAGATCAATATTCTAACCCGGACCTGCACGGGTAGCCGCACTCAGCAATATTCCAGCTATATAGCGGTGGTCTGTTTATTCAAGTCTGTGTTGTGTTCAGTCTTACAAGACACATCACAAATTCAAATACTATTATCACATCACTGCAAGCAACCGTTGTTGTGATTCATTCAAGTGCTCAGTGAACCAAACCGTTTCCCTTCATGAATTCAATTCATTATTTGCGATCAACTAATTAAATGAATTTTGGAAAGGAGTTCTTTTTACTTGAATTTGGTGTTATTCATCAACAGTGTGCAATTTTGCTATTGACAACCTGCAATGGTGTATGTGTACAATGGCTGTGTACAGCCGTGCAGGTTACCTTCAGTAACAGGTTGCACTTGGTGCAGGTAACAATAAATCTTCCATCTTATAACTGTCATTGTGTGTTTTATTTGGGAAGTAAGTGACTGTAAGTAATACATTTCTCTCCGCATGACTTGTTACACCATGAACATTTGTGTACTCAGTAATCATTTAATTGAGATTTATAAATATAGGTAATGCAAAATTGAATCCCTCATCATGTATCGTCATTGGGTCAGGTTCTGTATGTATCTGATTCTGAGGACTTGTTATAAAAAATTTAAACAAGTATTTATGTTACTTTTTAGAACCAGTGAAATTTTGATGGTGCAACCAAAATTTTGATGGTGCAGCCAAACCTATAACCCAGGTTGCTCTGTGGGCAGGTACTGAATTTTTTTCGAAATCCCACCCTGATCTAAGTGAGATATGTAAATTGGAAATTTTAACTATAAATTGTATATTTATATACTTATCCTATCTCACGGTATGCACCTCTCTTCTTCTACGACCATGTGTGGAAACGTGGTGTAGGCTAGGTTGAATCAAAGCCCCTGACCTCTGCCGCCACTCCAATAGCACAACCTGTCAATAATCTCATAAGCGTGCTGGTTGCTCAGATGATTACGTGACGCTCTGTGCCTGTCATTCTCGTCTTGGAACTTCCAGTAATCTGTGATGTGGAGCAGGTTGGGTGGGTATCCATCGTGTGAGATAGGATAAGTATATAAGTATACAATTTATAGTTAAATTTTCCAAATTTTTAAACTTATCCTATTTCACGGTATGCATTATCTCACGGTTGGCAGGTGGGCCACAGATTACCCTGTGTAAACTCTACAACTGTGAGGATGCATAACACAAGGAGGCCAGGAGAAAGCACCAACTTCCGATATGCTAACTCTGAACTTGTGATGGGTTGCTTCAGATAACCCCTTAGCTTACACAGCACAAAAACTCTAGGTAGTGGGCGGTCCTGAATTAATGTGGTTTTCAGCCGCAACTTTTGACAAGCAAAAGGACGCAGTTTGGCAAGTAGACCTCGCCTCCCCACTATTTATCCAGTGACCCCAGTGAATTAAAGTCGAAGACCTTAATCTGGACAGTCCCTGCTTCGAAACTATCCCCCCCACACACACGCTGGAAGGCGGTAAAAGAGGGAACAGCCCGGTTGATCAACTCGTTTAACGTTCAGTACCAATCCCCCTAAAGACCAAAGGTGAGAAAGGACTTAGGAGTGGAACATTTCGAAAACCAAGCAGGTAATCGGAAATCAACACTACACTGACGTAATTGCTCAGAGAGTAGAGGTCAGTAAGCGGAGTGTCGACCACCTCTGCATGTAGCACAAGACTGGCCTCTCAGTCTATCGAGTCATGGGTATGACAGTGCAAACACGTCCTAGTTCCCTAGGTGAGGTGATCTATGCCCAAATATAATCCATACCAATAAGAAAGATAGGACTGATATCTTTCATGATATAGAGAATGCAAGACCTCAACGAAGGTAAGAAATGCATCTTATCTGCGTTTGCGAGCCGACGACAACTGCTGCGCCAGAACCAATGGACCCAGTTGGTGAAGACCTTCCACGTCAGTGGCAGACAGATCCCGGAGGTAGGGTGAGACGAAGACCGTGTCCAATCTCCAATACAACCCTCCATGATGCCGTGAAGGGAACAGTTCTATGTAGAGCCATCATAGAGGTCAAGCCTCTTGTCTCATGAGGGTTGGCTGTAGTAGCATGAAGGATGGTAGATCGGATCCAGAATGCCAGTGTGGTACGAGAGACTTCTGTAGATGAGGTATGTGACAGAGAAATCAACAGTCTCTTGCGTAACCTACGACGGTCCTTGGAGGCAGCTAATAGACCCGTAAAGTCCGGACAGGACATAGGGAGAGATCCTCGGTGTCGTCAGGGCCCAGAATAGTAGACGGCGGCGCGGGAAGGCGAATAGTCTGTCCGGCTATCCAGGCAACTGGTTTCAGCGACGAGATCCCACATCAAACCAGGGAGGACTTTGGTATCACTGGTCCTCTCGACGCGCAACCGGGTGACATCCAGTGCGTGAAGTTCGTAGATGCTGGCAGCAGTCGCAAGAGCCAGGAGGAAGAAAGACTAAGACGTGACATGCTTGAAATCCTTCTCTGCCAGAGGTTCATACTCCTCTGACGTGAGATGATTAAGAACCACGGAAAGGTCCCAGGCTGGTGGCCGGAACTTCCGGGATTTATCAGCAACTTTGTAAGATCTCAGAAGAGACTGGAGCTCAGGGACAGTTGACACCTTCGCACCCGTAGCCGGCGCAATAACTGTGTTACGCATGGCCAGGTATGTAGACAAGGTAGAACCCTTCAATTCCTTGGAAGTTCTAGGATGCTGGAGGTACACCCCGCGACCATCTGCGGTGATGCTGTAGTGGGACATATAATACCCATCGTCTTGTAGTACGCTTCAAAATTCTTCCATAGTCATCACAATGTGGCCTGGTAGAAGTTCGGTGCACCATGGTAATCGCCGTAGCGACTTGCTTGGAATATCCCTTTGCAGTTAGCAATTCATGTAAATGCACCAGGCAAGAAGATTAAGTGAGAGCAGAGACCAATGCTGCTGATCAGAGTGAAGATGAACCAAAAGAGCGGCGTGATCGCGAAGTGGTACTGAAATGGGTCGGCCAAGTCTTGCAGGTCTAGGAACAAACTACTGACGGGCGAAAAGGTGCGACCCAAAATCAGCTGCGTCGTGCGTAACTTGAACAGTATGCATGGAAGTAGCGCCACTGGTGGAAACGCACATGCGTTCAAGTCATCCCAGGGGATGGCTAGAGCGTCGTGTTCCCAGGACAAAGGATCCGGGATCGGGGACCCCAATATTGGCAGCTGGTAATGGAAGCGGGTAGCAAACAGATCCACTGTCGGGTTAGACATCGGAAGGCACAAGGTCTGGAACACCTGCGGATGCAGTTTCCACTCCGTCGGGTATGGTCGAGCCGGAAAGAATCTGCAATGACGTACTTCACCCCTGGGATGTGATTGGCCTGGACCGTGATGTTGAGAGAGTCCACTAAGTGGAAAAACTGTTGTGTCCACTGAAGAAGCTAAGGAGACCCCGTGGATCCCATTCAATTGATGTGCCACACGACTGCAGCATAGTCCGATCGAATCAAAAGCTTGGTTGATTGTAACAGGTGTTGTCAATGAGTGATCGCAAGAATCACTGCCCTGAGCTCCAAAACGTTGATGTGACATGCGCGGTCTGCGGGAGACCACAGCCCTGCCAACTGCTGATCGAGAAAGTGAGCTCCCCAACCATGTCGAGAGGCGTCTACGTACAGGTGAGGTACTGTAGCAAACGGCCTTCGCCGCAAACATTCAACACGTCCAAACACCACTGGCGATGGGGATGGAGCACTGGAGAAAGAAAGATCAATGCGTGAGGGTCGCCGATCCTGATGTGCAGACACAGAAAATATTGGAGAGGCCGTAGTTGAAGCTATCCCCTGAGAGTCACAACTTGAGCTGACGTCAACAGAAAAAGATCTTGTAACTGACAAAGAATCTTGGTTTGCGAAAGCGCTAGGGGTACCATAGAAACTCCAGCGCAGACATTCAGTTCACGGAGCCACCACTGAAGGACTGGACGAAGCGGTTCTGGAAGGCGACCCAATTCCTTCGGCAAACTAGGAGTCTGTGAAATCGTCACCAAGGTAGAAGGCCGAGACTGTGCTGCAGAGGTTGTTAGCACTACCACTCTCGGAGGAGATAAAACTTGTCTGGAGACGGGACTAGACGTTTGAGGACGAAAGAGACGACGGAGATTCTCGCTCAAGTAGGAGTCTGAGGCCACCTCTAAAAAATCTTCGTCCAGGGACGGTGATTTAGATCAACGAACTGCTCTCTTCGAACGGCGTTCTGATTTAGCACGCTTAGAAGTTGAAGGACCGTCAGCAGTTGTACGCCGATCTCTGTCCGATCTACGTCTAGATGCAACCAGTCGATATTCAGAAAAGTCATCATCATTCAAGTGTGAACAAACAGAACACCGATGTGACCAACTCCAACAGCCTATACAATCCACACACAAAGCATGTGGATCAGCAGCGGAAAAGTTGCTGTTGCACTGATCACAGTGTTTGCGTTTCTTAGAAGAACTTCGATTCAATTTTCCCATATTGACAATCAAATAAAGTCTAACTGAGAGAACAACACACGTCCACTCGGTGTAGCGACAAGAAAGAGAATGACAGGCACAGAGCATCACGTGATCATCTGAGCAACCGGCACGCTTATGAGATGATTGACAGGTCGTGCTATCAGAGTGGGGGCAGAGGTCAGGAGGTACATGCCAGAAAGCTTTGATTCAACTTAGCCTACAGCACGTTTCCACACATGGTCGTAGAGGGAGAAGAGAGGTGCATACCGTGAGATAGGATAAGTTTAAAAATTTGGAATATATCCAAGTCAGGCAACACTCTTAAACATGTATATGTAATTTGACATTAATATGGTCACTGGTCACTTTCATGTAAATTTAACACCACCAACAAGGTCAAAACATATTAATGAAATTATTTTTTTATTTCACTGAATATAATGAAGGTTACATCAACTGCTGACTTGCTTTTGTATTTCATACCCAATATTCATACTTGTTATCAATACTTTTGATATGTATCAAGTTCATCTCAACGTGGTTTCATGGCAAGCCTTTATCTGTTGGAATTGGGTCAAATACTTGGGGCTTTTTACCCATAACTTTTCAGTATTTGCACATGTGCCTTCTAACTATTCTTGGTATTGATTAGTAAGCTGATTGATTTGATATAACAGTGATCCATTATCAATGATTATTGATATGAAATATGTCTTTGTTCATGGTGCCCATGATAATCTTGGTTAGAACTGTTCTTTAGCGACCCATGCTTGTTGTTAGAGGCAACCAACAGGATTAGGTGGTCAGCCTCGCTGACTTTGTTGATAGATGTTATCGTATCTTAATTCAACAAACCCTTCATAGGCAAGGAAAATTGCTAATTGCGTCAATAAACAACAGACAAACAAAACATTGTTCATGACACCAAAACTAGATACAGAACTGTAACCTAAATTTGTGGATAACCTTGATTCGTGGATCGCGGAAATTATCATGCTGGCTCGTAAATTAAGTCTCGACTGACCTCACGAAGTGGTACTTTGATGTACATACAATGCCATGCCTCGCTGACAAAAAAGTTCCGAATCTCTGCATTACATGCAAGTACACTAAATATAATTGTCCAGCATTGAGATAAATAGCCCCAGATCACTAATACCACCATTACCAAATTTTATTTTTACAAAATGTCAAGTACAAAAGATACCGTTAGCTCCAACCTTCTCGCTTCTCGCTGTCTGCTTTCCTTGGTGTCATAACTTACTGCAGTGGGATATCGTACATAGTGGTATAAAGTAACCGACTACGTAATCCATGAAACAAGGTGACGTCACATTTTGTGGGCACATGAATGGGTGATGATTGCAAATGGCTTCCGTAAACAAACGTTTCATTCACGAGTGGAGTATTAGGCATTTTCAATTTGCTGAATCAATGAATAAAATAATCAGTGCGTATACAAAATGAAATCATGCATTTAAAATATGAATTTCGCTGCCCTTATATCCATGAATCAAGGTTACGCGAGTGTAATATTACGTCATCAGAACATGACAGACTTCAGTGAAAGTTACATTGTAGGGTCAAGATTTTGTCCCCATTACCTCATATTCTGTTAACATGACGACATGTAATATACAACATATCCCAGTTACAACAAAATTAGAGACTGTTGGACCCTAGTCAAAAAGTGGTGTCAGTCTTTCTCCAAAAGCTTGGTAAAGCAAATAATGGTTATAACAAACTCAAAGCAACCACTTATTAGAGTTCATAGTTCATTGTATTTGCAGGTTTGTTATAAACTTAGTTTACTGTACCTATAATTCTCTACTTGGAACAGATGATCCATAATCCGTATTTTTGCTCTTTTCGAAATAACCTACTTGTGTCATGAAACACTCACCTATGTTTTGAGCAAGTACAAAAGCCACTTGGTTTGTCCCAGGCTTGATGCGAACAAATCCAACTTCTCTGTGGAGGGGCATCTTATTTTCTAAATGCCAAGAGTAGGCGCTGAAGATAAACACAGTTGATAACAGTACTCATACATCTTGTACTAAAATATGAAACTATTACAAAATACAAGTGTCTAAACAAACACAGACCTTAACATTTATATGTATCAGTCAAAATATGGGCACGACGTGACACGTGTCTATGGAAGTCAGTGAAGAAACTGATGGGGGGGATAGAAGGAGACAATCTAAAACAAATATTTGACCTGACAATCCGGTTATCAATATTATGAACATCGATCTATGCAATGGGCATACAATGACTTCTGTCAAAATATTCAGCAAGTCTGACCACCTAATTCCATTAGTCGCCTTTTACAAGTGAGCGAGTTTAGTTTTACGCCGCATTCAGTAATATTCCAGCTGAATGGCGACAGTCTGTAAATAATCAAATTTGGACCAGACAATCCAGTGATCAACATCATGAGCATCGTTCTACACAGTTGGGATGTGTCAACCAAGTCAGCGAGTCTGACCACCTGATCCCGTTAGTTGCCTCTTACGACATGTCATGGCTTCTTCAGAGAAAAATCACTTCAATGTCTCTGCCATTAGGTCAATCAGGAACATTTATGTAAGCATTTTCTGTGCAGGTTATACGTTTAACAACACAAACAATAATGCCAAAAATATTCCAGAGCACAGAAAACATATCCCAAAACATGATCTGAAGTGAGTGAGTGAGTGAGTTTAGTGTTACGCCGCACTCAGCAATATTCCAGCTATATGGCAGCAGTCTGTAAATAATCGAATCTGGACCAGACGACCCAGTGATCAACAGCATGAGCATCGATCTGTGCAATTGGGAACCGATGACATGTGTCAACCACGTCAGCGAGCCTGACCACCCGATCCCGTTAGTCGCCTCTTACGACAAGCATGGGTTACTGAAGATCAATATTCTAACCCGGACCTTCACGGGTATGATCTGAAGTGAGTACTGAAGTGTATTGGTAATACTGCACAGCCATACTAGCGTACCTGAACTGTAAGTTTGGTTGTCCAACATGAGAAAACTCAACCTCCTCTCCATACTTGAAGTCTTTCAAAGTTGGGTATTTGCCCTGGCCCTCTTCCGATCTCCACTTCCCCAGCAACCACCCCAGGGGCTTGACCATGTCATGAAGAGCAGCACCTGCAACATAACACTCACATCCTTAAGTACAAGGCTAGTGTATCAGCAAAGAGACTGTACTACAATATATTGTGACACAAAAAATCTGTATTGGACACAAAACACTTGCTGTGGTGCCAGTTTTTTTGTTTGTTGTTTAACGCCACACTCAGCAATATTCCAACTATATTGCAACGGCCTGTAAATAATCGAGTCTGAACCTGACAATCCAGTGATCATGAGCATTGATCAACGGAATTGGGATACAGTGACATGTGCCAACCTAGTCAGCACTTTGGAAAAGAGATCTTAGCCTGTTTAATGGAATTCCATGTTAGAAACAGAAGAAACAACTAAGATATGGAGCTGCAACTGTTGTAGATAATGGAGTCTGGACCAGACAATATCAGCGTTTAAAATTCCCGCCTGCCCGACCATCAGGAACGGTCTATTTTCATCTTGGACGGTCAAATTTCAAAAGTAGCCAGTCCGGTGGTCTGGTAGATGTTTTTTAACAGAAAATATTTCATAATATCAGACAGGTTCTCTTGTAGTCAGTTTGAGGTGTTTAAGGTATTAGGATAATTATGTTAAACTATTTACGATTGGACAGTTCATTTTACAATAACCAATCACAACACATGTACTTTCAGTTTACCTAAACTCAGTGCATTGCCTGTTAGTGCTATGTTGTTCATTGCGATGCCTACAAACAGTAAAGTATTCAGAAACCTGATTATTTTTTTTTCATTGTTGAAAACCAGACAGGCAAGTTTGTATCCGGACTGGTAATTTTTTAAAGTTACCAGTCCGGGAGTCTGGCTGGGAATTTTGTGAGTTATAAACACTGACAATATAGTGATTGACAGCATGAGCATTGTTCTACGCAATTGGGATACGATGGCATGTGTCTACCAAGTCAGCGAGCCTGACCACCGGATCCTGTTAGTTGCCTCATAAGACAAGCATGGGTTACTGAAGATCAATTCTAACCCGGATCTTCACTGCTTATGGTACCAGTAAAAGCAATCTCAAAATTACAATTGGCAGGTAGGGATTATTTCGTTTTAGATTTATTAAGTTATGGTTCAAAAACTGAATGATTGCAAAACTGAATGCTATGCTCTTTGTCACCCTTCATGCTTCCTAACACATCCTGTGTCTTCCAATAAGATTTACCGGTATATCATAAACAAATTATTTTATTTTCAGAGTGACAGGTAAATTCTTGTTTGTGTCTTAAAGCTTGCAAGACAAATCTTTTGTATGAACATAAATTTTCTGGATTTCATCTTCCTTTTATTCTGATTATTAAGAATAAAAAGATGACGAAATCCAGAAAATTCTTAATGTTCATCAAATAGCATCTTCTAAAATGCCAATCAAGCATCTAATCTTTTGTATGTTACAACTTCTTTTCATACATTCGACTGCTGCAGATGTTAACTGTTTCTCTTGGTCTTATCCAGAAGCCCAGAAATAAACTACAGAGATAATAACTAAAGTTGTTTTATGTTTTCGCCAATATACTGGTACACGGAAAAATTGCATAATCAGTTCTACAGAAAATGTTACAAACATAATATTTAAACTAAATGAAATAGAATTATATTTCAGTCAAAAAATTGGTTGGTTAGTTGGTTGGTTGGTTGATTGATCGATTCTGCACTCAGCAATATTCCAGCTATATGGCAGCGGACTGTAAATAATCGAGTCTGGACCAGACAATCCAGTGATCAACAGCATGAGCATCGATCTGCGCAATTTGGAACCGATGACATGTGTCAACCAAGTCAATGAGCCTGACCACCCGATCCCCTTAGTCGCCTCTTACGACAAGCATAGTCGCTTTTTGTGGCAAGCATGGGTTGCTGAAGGCCTATTCTACCCGGATCGTCACGGGTGTACTGCAGTATGTACCTGAACCAGATCATCACGTGACTGACATCATGAGCATCACTTTACCAACTGGAACATAATGTCATACATCAACTAAGTCTGATTCTGCCACTTGCCTCTTTAAAAAAATCCATCCACCTTATCTTCACGGGATGCATAAACAGTTCTACAGAAAATGTTACAAACGTAATATTTAAACTAAATGAAATAAAATTATATTTCAGTCAAAAATTGGTTGGTTGGTTGGTTGGTTGATTCTACACTCAGCAATATTCCAGCTATATGGTGGTGGTTTGTATATAATCGAGTCTGGACCAGACAATCCAGTGATCAACAGTATGAGCATTGTAAATGGAATGAGCACTACCTTGCACAGCCATGTCTTTTGTTCTATGAGACTTCTCCAAAACTGAAACAAAAGATAATATGACAATCTTTACCTACAACAGCACGTTTAGTACAAGTAATCATGAAATCAAAAGTACTGGCTTAACTTGCCTTACATTGTCATTTAAAGAGTGAGTGGGTGAAGTTTTGAGCTGGATTTTGCTATTTTCCAGCAATGTCAAAGTTGGTGGCAGACAGAAAATTCTAAATAAATAATATCCAACTGATAAAAAAACAATTAGAATTATGGAAATGAATTATGGCATACATAAAACATGTCCATCTGACATTTCTAATGTCCTGTAAATGAAATGAAGAAAACCAGCCAGTGACATACATAAAAGAATAAATGCTAAATGTTTCGAGTGATGTAGTTTTGGTGGATTAGAAAAAGAATACTTCAACATTCAAAAAGGTCAAACAAAATAGTTAAGTTAATCATGCACAAAATTTTAAAGCAATCATTTCCGTAACATGACAGAAAGATCCCCAGAAATATGAAAGACGCAGATTTGGATGTTAGGTGCATGTTAAGCTTCTAAGTGAAAACAAAATGAAACATCTGTAATGGCCATATACAGTGTTCACGAATAGTGTCTGACCCCCTGACAAATCCGGCAGATTCGCCAACGGTCCAATAGAAGTCCACAACCCGCCGATGTTAAATCTGAAATGTGTATTTATAAATTTTATTCTATGGGTCCTGTGAATTTTCAATGGGTCAGACAGACATCTGGAACTTACAGGAAACGATGTCCTGTTACTTTGAAACACCATTCGTGAACACTGCATATACAAAAATATTCTTGTTTCTCATTAATGGCCGACACAAAAATTTGACCCATCCCTAAGATTTTTTATATTTTTTCACTAGAGAAAATGCAACTTTGACTCTCAAAATGTACATGAATTTTTCACACTTCTGTTTTGAGTTTCTATCGGAGAAAAGGTGCAAATTTCGACAGAAATGAAGGGGTTATGAACATAAAATAAAACGTAAAAATAAAATCTGCCTGCCCAACCCATATTTTTTTTAAGAAGTGATGAGAAACAAGAATATTTTTTTTATGTGGCCTAATGAATATTATATGACTTCACAAGATATAAATTATTTTGTTGTTGGTGGTGGCAGGTGTTATTCACAATAAAGAAGTTGACATCCACAAAATCTTGCTTTTCCTAGGAACTATACTTCCCATCAAAAGTTTAGACTCACTAGTGTAAATATAGCCACTTACTTCTGGCAACTGTTCTAAACTAAATTTTGCAAAATATTCCATACTGTTTAAAGGTACTGCATGTTTACACATGAGCTGATGTATTGTAAAACAAATTCGTAACGTTGAAAAGATTATTGTCATGAGTTCAATAAATGATAAAAATCAGTAACAAAACAAAACTTTACATCAGAACGTAGCTGTTCACATGCATGATATTTGAACATGCTTTTCAGCAATTTGATGCATGATCCTCGTGCAATTCATCTGCATAAGGTTTGCATGCAATTGGTTCCCCCCAAGTTAGTGGAGAAATCAATCTTCGATGTAACCATATATATATATATATAAAGAAAGTGTTGAGAATACCGAGCGTACAGTAGTACATATATAAGATATAGTGAGTGTTTTAAGTGAGTCTAAACTATTGATGGGAAGTATATTTGTAAATATACAAATATATTTTACAGAAATGTCACATGTATGACGGTCACAGTCGTAATTTAAAATGTGTGCCAGTATATCTTCATCACAGCTCTAATTTTCATACAGTTTGATAGACTGTTTGATCCCAGCGGTTTTGCGACAGTGCCGTTTTAGTATATCCCGATATCTCTTCAGGACAAGCGAGGCGTGAAGTCGGCGGGCAATGCTTGTCGACACCCGCGATGGATCAATACATGATCATGCGTGACGTTGAATCATGCACAGCCGCGAATGGCGCGATGGGGTTTTCGGCAATGTGCCATCGCCATTGCACTGGACCTCCTTGCATCACCCAACACTCTAAGAACCGTATACACGTATTTCTTTCATACACGTGAATACACGTGCAAATATACTGTTACCTTTCACCTGAGCACTCTCCTCCCACGTCAGCAACCTGGGCAACCTGTTGCATGAAGGGAATTCCCCGTTTTGGAATACAACATTATCAGCCTAGGTAGAAGGTATTGTTTGTGTGCAGTAAAAACTTCACGGAACTACAATATTGTACGTCAATTTTATATAAACAGATACAGTGCCTATTTTTCGATAAATACATAACCTATATACAGACTACTGTTTCAGATTGCTGGGATTTTCCTTTAGTAAACAACGCAAGTAAAAGAATTGTGGCACCTTAAAATAAATAAACTCTACCATGTTCCTTTACAAGTAACGGAATATTTGATTGGATAAAGCAAATCGGATTGGCCAATCATCGGTGTTATCACATACGCATTACAGTTATCCGGTCATGCGTAGAACAAATGTTATGATTTTGCAAGGAAATGGAGTTTGATGGTAAGTATAATATCGAACAGAAACTACGCCGTTACGTTATTAAATATGTTGATTGTAGTGGTTTGTTAATGGAGAATGTTCAGCCAGTTTAATCTCTCCACTCATAGCTCCAGAGAAATTGGCTCTCATTTATTTTGGGGTCAAGTAGAAACAGCTGACGTCTCAGTCACTGACGAGAATAGGGAAATGACAGGTCATCTGATTATGAGTGAGCAGTCCCGAGTGTTGGCTATTGTTACTAAATTTACATACCCATTGTTACGAGCAACAGCCCCGACATCAACGAGGACGTGTAATCAGGGAAGAGTTCACAACGTAAATCATATTTGCAGCAATGTTGATAAAGTACGTCATCACTGTTTACGTGCATAATTTCCTTTTTGCTGATACCAAAATAGCCCCCGAGTCGAGTCGCTCGGGACACAGAGTGGATTGTTGTAGAAGTTATTAATGAAACATGTGGAAACACTCATTCGGGGATCATCTCATACTGGGGAAGATGCGTCCAGACTTTGCTGCCATGTCCATGTGTTTTTGGTTAATTTCAATCTCAGTCAGTCACATGTGTTTAGTAACTTGAGTAATGCAGCATAAACATATTTTCTAATATTACATAATCATGATAATAGTGCATCCTCCATCCTCCTTCAGTTTACACTGATTGGACAACTAAAACCAGTGATTATGATAATGCTGGCTTTGGCGTATATGCTACATGGGCACAACATGTCCACCCTGATGATATCTGCATGGGGAGAGGTAGCAGTTGTGACATGAAGTTAAACTGCACAGACTGTGGCTGGAACTTTTTCAAGATAATCTTTGGTTCAGGTTGTCGCTAAAGTAACCACTCATGCTTCATTGTTTTAACATGTTTGAGTTTCATCATCATGATCCTAGATGATTGATATTTCTGTGTACATTTCATGAATTTAAGAAATGATTGAACAAAAACCACTGCTTTGGATTTAGTCAATTTTCCAAAAGGGCCCATGAAATACAAATCTGAATAGAACTGAGGATTAGTTTGAGTTAGCACGTTTATGTCCACATTTACTTTGTCTATCCTGTTTCATGTTTATTCATCTATCATATGATGGCTAGTACTTCTTGATGAAGAATTCTTGTTGAATCCAATCTGTAATTGATGCCTTGCCTACCTTAGATATGTTTAGACTGTCATGACATAATGAAAGTAAATCATTTTTTTTAACACTTTTCATCATTACGATATTTGCTCAAGACTCGGTACCACAATGCAAATTAGTCAGTCTCTAACGAGGCTATGTTTATATGCATCAGATTGCACGCATATGGCATGTATCATGTGTAGTAAAGACTGTCATTATGTTCCCTTCTGTAGACAATGGATTCATGCATGATAGTTGCCATGGTTGCTTGTAAATTGTCTCACCACACTCGTGATATTGTTATCTCAAAGGCCAAACTTTGCACATAACATCATTTTCAGTGCATTTCTGTCTTACTATAGTGAGTTTAATCAGCTGATCTTAGCAGACTCAAAAGAACAAACTCTGGTTTCAGACTAGTTACCATGGTTACTCCATGCAGTGTTTGATGTTGAGCCTGTAAGTCAAACAGTTTTAGATCAGTTCATTTTCTAGGAATGGTGACTGGTTGACATCCAAGATGTTTTGGAATTTTTTTCAGTTTAATAATGGTAAACAAGAATGTCCTATCTTCCTGTGATGATAAAATCATCAAGAAATATCCTTTTGTCATTTGATTCTGTCATTTTGACTTAACACCAGGGACCCATTCCACACAGCGATCTTGGTGCTATGATGATCGTAAGTCCATGTTAAAGTATGGGAGTTCACCTTAGAGCTAAGATCACTTTGTGCGAGAGGGACCAAGGGAACTGGTGTTACAAGTTGTGGAGTTAATAAGTCCCTGTGGGTAAAGTCATGTGACTATTAATCTTCTAGTGCCTCACAGTCAGCTTGGGTTATCCGGGGTAATAATAATCAGACTGTGTGCTTTGAGCATGCTTATGTATGGAAATAGCACCATAGAAATGCACTATTATTATTATATTCAAATTCTACTGCAAACAAAACTCACGGGCCCCAGAACTCTCCTTAATTTGAGATACTGGCAGGCCACTTAAAGTCCAGTCAGTATCTGACAGGAGTGTATACGGGGAAACCAAAGACCTCGGTTCGATTCCCCACATGGGCACAATGTGGAAACAAAATGTTACCTTGTCCATAAGTGAATGTTCTTTTCATGCTTATGCTCAAGAAAAATTCAATGTATAGTGCATGTTTTGTTTTGTAATTAATGTTTTTGCTGTGTGGGTTTTATTCCCTGTTGCTATTTGCATGATGATTTTGTTTGTAATGTTTCTGCACTGTGAGTTATTATTTGTAAATTTTCAGTGTTTTTTGCAGCAACGTTCACGTATGAAAGTGGTCCCTTACAGTATGTGGAATTTCCAAAGACAGAGGAACCCCTGTACATCCTGGGGGGAGAAGTACAGTACGCTGTATGGTAAGTGTTGATATAGGGCATGGGGAGTAGTATAGTATACACTTCAGTATAGTGTTCATACTGTGATATATCATTATATGTCAGATAAATCAACATGGTTTTATTTGTTGCAGAAATGTGCTTCCAGTATGCACAAACTTACATCATGGAGGAAAAAAAAAAGTCATATACAATATTATTCATTATGGCAAATTCTGATAAATACATTATAAAATACAGTACTCTTCCCTGTATATCATTACTTTACAAGACCATCACATTTCCTGTAAGGACTCTTGTAGTTCGTATTCGGCGTCCTCTGGAACCTTAGTTTTGCAGGGCAAGGTAAAACCTGTGTCAATGTTATTACTGTAGCAGGACGTGGAGTCATTCCACAGATGACATCCTTACCTTCTCAGCTTGCTGACACTAGGGTTGTAGGGCAAGGTTAAACCTGTGTCTATGTTGTTACCGCCCGCATAGGCAGATCCAGTTTATTAAATGACCCATGAAAAGTGTGCACTCGCCCTTTCTCAAAAAGCTGTATCCGCCCCTGCACCCTACAAGTAATGGAGCGTTTGTTGTTTTCAGACATGGAGGACCTGAAACATGACATAGTGACAAGGCTGTGGTTTACATACAGGAAGAACTTCGCACACATAGGTAGGACAAGTTGTACCTGCAGTAGTAGTAGTTGAAGTGATTTTCCTTTTGCTGTAGCTAAAGAAAGCATTTAAAATTTCTGCTCAGAATAATTCCTCAGTGACTGAAAACGTAGGTGATCAGGTTTTGCATTTCTGGTTGTGAGGATCTTTGCTCATTATGTCAATCACTGGATTGTTTAGTTACATATCTGTATTATGTTACCTCACACATAAATGTCGCTTTCTGACTGGCTGAGCGCGCTCTTCTATTATGTTCAATGTACCCAGCTTACAAACGAGTAACATTTCAATGTGCCCCACTGTCAATGGCAACTCATTTGGTACTTCGTGGTAGTAATTCTTTATCTCGAATAACATTGAATCACATATGATGTACGGAAATTACCGATGTTTTGCGAATGCAAATCGATGGAAGGGGATAACTCTAAATCTGTTTTTCTTGTCAGCAAAATCTAGCGATGGCTACAAAAAGATTTGTACCTGTGCTTCAAACAATTCAAAATTAACATTAAGGTGTTCGGTAAGATAAATACGTTGTTCACTGGTCCCTCGGGGCCCATGGGTTGATGTACCCTCGATGTTTGTTAACATAAACAAACATCGAGGGTACATCAACCCATGCCCCCCTGTGACCAGTGAACAACTTATATTGTATACTTTGAATGTTGCTGAGTGTGGCGTTAAACAACCAGCAACAAAAGTGTATTGACCTATAGTACGGTGGCTAGATGCTGTGCAGAAATTGTCTGTTTCCTATTTGCCTTCTTAACGGGAAAATCTGATTGCACAAAGGGTGAAATGATCCCTATTTTGCAGCTCTGTCCTAAGTGAGTGAGTGAGTTTAGTTTTACGCCGCACTCGGCAATATTCCAGGCGGGGGTCTGTAAATAATCGAGTTTGGACCAGACAATCCAGTGATCAACAGCATGAGCATCGATCTGTGAAATTGGGAATCGATGACATGTGTCAACCAAGTCAGCGAGCCTGACCACCCGATTCCGTTTGTCGCCTCTTACGACAAGCATGGGTTACTGAAGATCAATATTCTAACCTGGACCTTCACGGGTACTGTCCTAAGTAATGGGATACATGATCAAGTTAGACAGTCACATTGATTGTCATGACAAGTCCTTTGTCATATCCTTGTATTTGTTAAACAAGCCCACCAGAGCTGAAGGTAGCATGGTGTGTGACAGGTCATCGTGGATGTACTTGAAAAATACTGCAATTTACACGTCAAGTTTGGAATCCTGGATGTGTTTTGTATTCTGCTTGTTTAGACCAAACAATGAAAACCATCAGAAAAAACTCATTTTAAATAAAAATAGGTACACATATTCCAAGCAAGACGCAATACTCACAAAGTGTGCATCTTGATAACTAAAATACACTATGTTTTCTATGGAGACCGGGGACATTAGGGTACCAAGTGGTTATAGTGTTCACTCATGATGCTGAAGATCTAGGTTCTATTCCCCACATGGAAAGAATGTGTGAAACCCATATTTGGTGTCCCAAACGTTATATTGGTGAAATATTCCTAACAGCGGCGCTAAACCACTCACTCGCTCGTGATTCCATAGTTTGGTTGCCCTCTGCTGGTCTTCATTGGCAGGTCTATGCCTGAGTGTGGCATCCTGTGTGCTGTAGTGTTGGGAATTGGTTAAAATCTCATAATTGATGATTGGTCCATTACAACCGATCAATCATCGAAAATAATTGGTTAGTATCAAATGTTCCTGTTATCTTTGATAATGCACACAAACATGTAGTAATTTGGGTTTTCCAAACTGCACAACATCCATTTGCAAATTTTGAATATTTAAAGGAAGATTAGTATGTTAGGAACACAGATTTCCTGGATTGTTTAGATAAATTCAATCATGACTTGTAAGGAGCTTGTGGTGCTTATGAAATGTAAACTTAATGACACTGACAAAACCAACCTTGTGAAAAATGTTGTTGATGCAAACAAGTGTTCCAAGATTGGTTGCATTCGATTATGAGAAAACGTGTTCGATTGCTTGGTAGTTTAGTCATTGCGACCAACCTTCGATTATTTCAATTAGTCGGACCACCACTAGTGTGCTGAGTCTCTGTTGTGTATGCAGGTGGTTCAGGCCCCAACTCAGACCAGGGATGGGGCTGTATGCTGAGATGTGGGCAGATGATGCTGGCCCAAGCCCTGTGCAGCAGGCATCTAGGAAGAGGTGGGTACTGTGTGGGTTAAGACTGACTTGTAAACCAAAAGTCACCGTGTTCTATAATGACTGGTTGAAAAACATGATCGAATGGCATTCGATTCACGGAAATTGTAAGACTTTTCTCTGCATATTGACACATACAAATATCGCACACAATTGTATCGTTGCGTCGTCAGCAGTGGTGACGTCATTCAAATCACATTGTGACGTAAAATTGGAATGACGTCACAAATGAGCAGTTCCAGATGCTACCATGGGAACCAGCTGAAACGGCCAGCTGATGACACTTCACTGCTGTACCCATACACGATGTCAATGAGTGCAGACAGTAAAACCCATGTGGGCCTTTTGGTTTACTTTTGTGTTTACAATATCGATAAACATCATGTGTTGGCCAATTTCCATGTGTTGTTGAGTATTTGAAGCACGGGAATATTTCATTTGAAACCTTCGGCTAACGCCGTTGGTTCCAAATAAATTCCTGTGCTTCAAATACTCAATAACACCCGGAAATTGGCCAACACATGATGTATATCTCCTAAATGATACATTGCTCACGATACAAAACATATCACGATACACTGCTCACGATACAAAACATATCGCGATACACTGCTCACGATACAAAACATATCATGATACATCCCTCACGATACAAAACATATCACAATACACTGCTCATGATACAAAACATAACATATACACTGCTCGCGATACACTGCTCATGATACAAAACATATCACAATACACTGCTCATGATACAAAACATATCGCGATACACTGCTCACGATACAAAACATATCGCGATACACTGCTCACGATACAAAACATATTGCGATACACTGCTCACGATACAAAACATATCGCGATACACTGCTCACGATACAAAACATATCGCGATACACTGCTCACGATACAAAACATATCATGATACACTGCTCACGATACAAAACATATTGCGATACACTGCTCACGATACAAAACATATTATGATACACTGCTCACGATATAAAACATAACATATCGCGATACACTGCTCACTTATACAAAACATATCACTGATACACTGCTCACGATACAAAACATATCGCGATACACTGCTCACGATACAAAACATATCGCGATACACTGCTCACGATACAAAACATATCGCGATACACTGCTCACGATACAAAACATTCGCGATACACTGCTCACGATACAAAACATATCGCGATACACTGCTCACGATACAAAACATATCGCGATACACTGCTCACGATACAAAACATATCGCGATACACTGCTCACGATACAATATGTATCTCAGTACGCACTGTCCAGGCATGTGGAATCTATTGACTATGAATATTTCATAGCAGGATCAAAAGGAAAAAAGCCAGCTAGTAGTGAAAAAATGTTTTTCAATATTTGACTGACTAAAACAGTCAAAAGAGGAGCAAAATGACCGTACAGTCAAACACCATTGTGTTGAAGTTAATGGGACCTTGGTAAATACATCAAGTTATCCAAGGTTTAACACAACCAACAAAATATGATTGAGGAGAGAGATCATAAGTTTGACACATAAAACTTTAAGATGTCGACACCACATTGATTGACTGTATATCCAGTTGACTTTACATTGACTGCATTAAATGTGTACTATGAATGAGAGGAACACAGCAAAGGGAGACAATTTAAACAGCTCACTCTCCTGTGTTTAGTGTCATTGAACCAACAAATGATTCCCTCATGGGTAGAATCTTACAAAGTCCATTACTGGTCTTCCCTGCTGAAATATTGGCGACTTAAATCCCAAAACACTCGCTTCGTGTCATTTCAAAGTGTAATATGAGTAATGTACACAGCTTCTCTACAGGAAGAAACTTTGTTTTGATGATTTGACTGATTTCAAATAATATACATTGCAGCATGGAGGTGGGAGGCCAAGGAAGATAACTCTGACTACTGGCGACTACTGAAGATGTTCCAGGATAAGAAGAGTAGTGTTTACTCCATACATCAGATAGGTAGGCAGGGCATTGCCTCAGAGTTCAGCTGTGACACTGTTTCTTGGAGGGAGGGTGGAATTTTATCTTCAGGTCTTGTTCTCACAGCTCCAGGTTCAGAAATTGTATACTATGAGAGGATTCTGCAATCTTAAAATATGATGTTAAATATTAAATGTACTTCTCAACTCATTGACCTGGTTGGTGGTAGGGTAGCCTAGTGGTTAAAGCCTTCGCTTGTAACGCTGAAGACCTGGGTTTGATTCTCCTCATGGGTACAATGCATGAAGCCAATTTCTTGTGTCCCTTGTCGTGATAATGCTGGAATATTGCTAAAAGCGGCCTAAAACTAAAACTCACTCATTGACCTGGTTCAGAGTTCTCATGAGTGCATGGAGCTACGGGGTAGCCTTATTGTCTGCTCATCAGCTTGAAGACCGGGTTCGATTCTCTGAGAACCATGTGTGAAGCCCATTTCTGGTGTGATATTGCTGGAATATTGCTAAAAGTGGTACTCACTCAGTCACTGATGACAGCAGGGTTTTGTTGCTCTTACTATTAACCACTGTGTAAACCACATGAGTAACCAACATCAACTCATTGATCTATTTAGGCTCGACCAATTGTGCTTAAAAATAGTTTTGTAAAGATTATAGATTAGTAGATAGAAAATTGCTTGATACAATAGTTTTCAGAATATGCTTCTTCCACACCTTTTAATACTTTCATTATGATGGTTGGAATACTTAAACGGTACTTTGCTAAAGTGCTGTACTGTAGGTAAAAATAGAATATGTAACCTTGGTCTTTTTAAAAACACATAACATCTCACAATCTGATCATCTGTTGTGTTGACAGCCTCCATGGGCGAGTCTGAGGGCAAGGCGATTGGTCAGTGGTTCGGGACCAAACACAATAGCACAAGTACTCAAGTAAGCTTCATGATATGACATTATAAAATACTTGATTCTGATTGGTTAAAAAGCGGTATCCTTTACCAACTGAAACCTCTATAAACTTCAGTATTTGCACTAAAGCACTTAAGCCCTAAAAAGCAAAAAAAGGGTAGCCTTGTGGTTAAAGTGTTCACTCGTAATGCCGAAGTCTCTGATTTGAATCTCCAAATGGATACGTGTGATGCCCATTTCTGGTGTTCCAATGATATTGCTTGAATATTGCTAAAAGTGGTGTAAAACCCAACTCACTCATTTTGTCCATCGCCATTACCAATCAGTGCCATTAGCCACTGGCTTCCCTTCTTAAGAGCACGTTTGTTATGTTTTCACTTTTACACGGGTGAAAATAACCCATTGCCTGACGTCCAAGTCCAGTGTTTTTTTCTGTCGGGCATGCAAATTTGTATATCACGCTGTACCGGTGTCCAGTTGACTTTCCAATATTAATAATGTTATTTATTTAAAAAAATCAACACGAAAACGGCCGGTATAGTGGTCAAATTATTAGGGCAAGTGATTTTACATGTGCCACTGTACCGGAGTACACTAGCAATTTTAAAGTTATTTCCACCCCTGTTTTATTGCTTTCACATGGACAAATATAGCTATCTGCTTCCATGTTTTTCATTCACCTGATGAAGGAATAAGAATATACTCAATACATTGTGTTAATATAATTACAGAAGTTGACATTTATACAATTTTTCTTTTATGAAATAAATCAAGTTAAAAGGTTCAAAGTACTATTGTATTGTAATATGCTTAAAATTCTGTTATGTTCTCAACATGCCGAAAGGAGTATATGAGTGCCGAAAAATGCATTATCTTTAGTGCTATTTGTTAGAACCAGTGTATTAGTTGTTTATCGTTAGCTCATTCACTATTTCTCTTAATTATTATGATACAATGAATAGATGCAATAAGTATTCATGGAGTTAATGGTTTCCAACTTAGTTGACCCTCTTGTCTGCCATGTTTTTGTATTTTAGGAAGATTGCTGTATATGATGACTGGAGCTCGTTAGTTATCCATGTTGCTATGGACAACACTGTGATAGAAGATGATATCAGTAAGTTGTCTCGCCATGCCAATTGTAGACCTGGAACCTGTAAATATCTGGGTCTTCCGCAAGACCCATGCTTGTTGTAGATGGCAAATGGGATTGGGTAGGGGTGAAAAGGTACGCTCTTACCACGGTGTGTTACGTATTACGGTACAAAGTCTTCGGTTTGGTTCGGTACGGTTCGGTTCAGTTCGGTTCGGTATATGAGACATGATCATAATGCAGAAAATTGACAACAAGAGCAATCGAGCAAAGAAACGCATACATTTTGAAAAAATGATTTGATTTCCAGACATTTTAGAAAAAGTTTGAAAAGGTTAATAAAATGTTGGTTCGAAAACCGAAAATACTAAATTTTTGGATTGCATTACGGTATACCAAACCGAAAGCAAAATTCCGTGGTTATAATAATACCGCAGTATATCGTCTCACCCCTAGGATTGGGTTGTCAGACTCGCTGAGTTGGTTGATACATGTCATCATATCCCCATTGTATACATCAGTGTTCATGATGTCAATCACTGGATTGTCTGGTCCAGACTTGATTTTTGTATTGACCACTGCTGGAATAATGCTGAGTGAGGTGTTAAACAACAAATGAAAAAAAAACCAAAAACATTCAAAACCTGGGATGAGTTCTCAAGCTGATCTAAGTTGAGAGCTGAAGTTAAAGTAATAGAAGTGAAGTGTCTTGCATATTGTATTTTTATTTATTTCTATATCTTTAGGAGGTATTTGCTTGATAATTTTAGAAAGAAAAACTAAACTACAAAGGTTATTATAACATATGTTGTATACTTTCTCAGTGTAGTACAGATTCTGCTATATTTTGTGTTGAGTCCCATTCAGGATTTGAACCCACACTCTCAGAGTAAGACACCTGTAGTTTGTTTGCAGTGAGGGGCGGTGGGGTAGTCTAGTGGTTAAAGCGTTGGCTCGTCACGCTGAAGACCCGGGTTCGAATCCCCACATGGGTACAATGAGTGAAGCCCATTTCTGGTGTCCCCCGCCGTGATATTGCTGGAATATTGCTAAAAGCGGCGTAAAACCAAACTCAGTCAGTCAGTCAGTGTTTGCAGTGAAAACATACCGATGAATTTCTCTTTAAACAAAAAAGTAACTCGAATAAAGTGAAATTAAGATTGCGAATCATCATAATTTTACCTTAAAAACACGAGAACAAGTAGGGTTGGTCTAAGTTATTGTTCATCACGTTAATTTGATTCACTGTTCCAACTACTGTGCTTACCCCCTTATAATACAAATCAATAATAGCGATGTGAATCTATGATCGTTTGTTAAACAACTTTTTTCCTATGTTGAATAAAATTCTGAGATTTAAATGTTCAATTGGCAAGGTAAAATTATGAGGATTCACAATCTTCATTTCACTTTATGTGATTGACTATTTTGTTTAAAGTGAAATTCATCTGAACGTTTTCACTGCCAACAGACTATTGCCAGCACACAAAGTCAGTAATCTAACCCACTCAGCTACCACTTCCAGTTCTAAAAGCCGTTCAAAGAATATCAAAGTCGTTTAATTCAGATAATTATTGAAATTTACATCACAGTACACTACACCATTTCAGTACTTTACAGAACCTCATATTTCCTGTAAGGAGCCTTGAATAAATATTCAGAGGTCCCTTTGACCTGTATTATTGAAGGTCTGTTTAAAACTGTAAGACACTGAAATCTTTCCTTTCTCTGCAGGGAAATTATGCAGGCTTTTGCCAGAAAATGGCACGGAATATGTTGACATGAACGGATCAGACTCCAACGTCTTTCCCTCAACTCGGAGTTCCCGGAAGACACAGCCATTCACGATAAGTGGCAGCCTACAGACACAGCCGTTCTCACGGGGCGGCAGAACACATTCCCCAGGGAGCAGTCATTGTCTCGGTCGGTCGCCACCACGGAAACCTGTCAACTTGGACAAGTGGAAGCCCCTACTCCTTATCATTCCCCTCAGGTTGGGGCTGACAGACATCAACCCTGTATATTTTGATAGTTTAAAGGTATGACGAGGAACAAATTTGCTCTTTTTAGGAAACATCACAAACGATTTATTTCTATTGGTGTAACACAAAGCCCCATCAAGTGTGCAGGATGAGGTGAGCCCACAGCAAATGATTTTGGATTCATTTAGGAATTTGATGAATGTCACATCTAGATAGATAAGGTGAGATGGTTTTTTCGAAAGTTGCAACTTCCGTTTCTTTAGGCAGAACATCTTTATAAGTCTTCATGTCAGTTTGTACAGTCAGTGTGTTCGTATCTTTATTTTCATAGCTTTTGTCCAGGTGAGCTTTCAGTGGCTTCCGCCAACAGTTTTATGTCGACCATTAGTTTCAAAATATGCCCTTCCAGCACCAAGAACCTATTTTAGTAGTGCCAAAAGGACCCGTAAGTAGGCCACGGCACTTCACGAGACCTTAGTACTTCCGGTGACAAAGAAGTTTCATACTTTTTTGAATGATCTCATGGTTGTCAGTTGACATTAAGGAACCCATAATCCTTGCAGGAATAACACATTTCAGATCTAACCATCACCAAATTAGCCAACTATTATGACTGTCAATAGCTGTGAAGCCAAGAATGGTTGTACACTTGCTCCGGTCAAGAAAAGTCATATTTGGCAGTCGTGTAACTTTGAACTAGAACTGGTTCTTGAATATACGCTTGTCAGGGGAAATCTTTTACTGGAAGTAAGCTGGGCCCGGCTCAAAGGTAGCCGGGAACCAGCTTAACGAGACTTACAGGCCGTATACAAGGAGTTTCAAACACTGCAAATGATGAAAACGTACTGATACAACTGTCTATGAATGTCGAATACAAGTTTTTCTCTTCAAATCTAGATCTTAGTGCTCGCTACAAATAGGATCAGAGGACATCCCATTACAAATGTTGAGAGGTTTGGGACTTGTCATGAAGCCTGTGTATTTGTTTCAGAGCTGTCTTGCCTTGAAGCAGTCTGTGGGTATCATAGGAGGCAAGCCAAACCATGCCCACTGGTTCATAGGATATCTGGGTAGGTGGACAGCAGCGTCTCTGGTGTCATTATCTTGTCATTAGGTAATGTTAGTATTTTTGTTGAAAATGCTTACATGTTGTGTTGTGAATTCATTTTATTATGCAAGCATATTTTTCTGGCTACCTGATTGGTCTAGAGGCGGTCACGTGACCATCAACAGAAAAGCATATTGACTCCAACCCAGGTCCGACCAAAAGTCATATTGACCTGAGTTACTATGATGTCAAGCTATGACGTCATTCACGTCAAGCTATGACTTCATTCTATTGTTTACATGTCACAGTATTGTTGACATGACGTTATTGGTTTGTAGTGAAAATAAAATTACTTTTCTTGACTAAATGGACATGTTTTGGATTTTAGAAGCTTTTTTTCGGTAATTACATAACAAAACAATTATAGACTGGCAAGATCGGTCAATACCTGTTTTCATGGACCCGCGAAAAGCAATATTGATCGATAATTGTACAGTGTCATTTCCATGGTGATGCAAATTCACTGCATGTTCCCAGGGCTCTAAAAATTATATAAAAATGTTTAACAATATATATATATGCTTTGGATGTGATAGTTACCTGAAAGTGAAAAAAGAATCTGCAGAATAGAAACATTGATAATAGATGTTATTTGATGTATCTGAAATCTGAAACAACACTATCTAAATATATCCAGGGTTCTGGATGAAAATGAAGAGGTCCTTGTCATGGGCCAGTGTTAACTTAAAGGGTTCCTTCTACACAAATATCAGCCATGGCAATTAGGAACAGCAATTTAGTGAGCTGTAATTGTGATAGTCTTGCATCTTCATGTTTCTTAACTGATGTTCCAGGTGAAGAGCTTGTTTATCTTGATCCCCACACAACACAACAATACACTGACCTTGACCCCCGACTGGCCAATGATGACTCGTACCACTGCCCTTTCCCCAGTCGGATGAGACTGAGTCAGCTCGACCCATCGGTTGCTGTGGTAAGTCGAATGTGGTGTTTTGCACACAGTACCAGTTTCCCTAATTAGTCTCCTGATGCTAATGAAGGATGGGGATGGTGTTGTTGACTGTGGTGACGTCAGTATACGCGGTAATGTTGACTGAATATTGCCGAGGGTGGTGTGAAGCAACAACAATCAATGAACCGGTATTTACCGGTTCAGACATGAAAACGATACGTATTGCAATACGCTGATCGAAAACCGGTATTTTGACTTGCATTCGGAAAACTTCGTAACACTTGGAAGTCTTCGGGTATTTCCTTGTGTCATTTGTGCCAAATATTATTAAAATTTATATTTTGTCAGGATTAATAGTTTTTATTAAAGCTTAATCAAGCATAGTGATTTTGTTGTGTTCATGCTTTATGAATCAAGCATTAACTCGATTATAAAAATACTTCTTGCAATATATAGCAATACATATCACAATATATGCTTTCGCATCGCAATATATCGCAATATGAAAATTCTCTGCAATACCCACCCGTAATCATAACACAGGGTATTCAAAGTCATTTTAGGACTTCCGTGACTTTGCCATGTCGGATGAGTGGAGTGAATGTGCAGGAAATCATGTTCTCATTCCTAGTTCTATAGGTAACACCCGGGTTCGGTTCCCCACATGGGTACAATGTGTGGAGCCCATTTCTGGCGTCCCCCGCCGTGATATTGCTGGAATATTGCTAAAAGCAGCGTACAACTAAGCTCACTCTCTCACAATAGGTAACACACACAAACTGCAATTTGTTTTCGTACTTCGTTGCATATGTGTGCCGGCTTTTGACACTTTCTGTACTTGCATCAGTAGGTAGGTACAAGATGTACAAGTGCTATGTTGTCCATGTGAAGATCAGGTTTAGAATTGCTCTGCAGCAACCCATGCTTGTTATTACGGGATCGTTTGGTCAGGCTCACTGACTTGGTTGAAATGTCATTGTATCCCAATTACGTAGGTCGATGCTCATGATCTCAATCACTGGATTGTCTGGTCCAGACTTGATTTATTTACAGACTGCCGCCATCTGGCTGCAATTTTGCGGAGTAAACAACAAACAAACACAGCCATGTTGATCCTAATTATCAAATTTATCGTGACTGTTCTAATGACACAATAATATCCTTGTAAAAACTTTGCAGTATATCTTGCAATCTTGAACAAAGCAAATGATATGGCTGGAGCAATTTTAAATGGCCATTTAAATGTTTGTTCCTGTTTGTGCTATTTGGAAGTTATAGGATAAGATTTCTGTTTGAAATGTTTTTGTGTGGATGTTTTTGAGGCTGTAGTCTGTCTGTTGTTCTTGACAGGGGTTCTACTGTGGCACAGAGGAAGAGTTCACTGACCTGTGTCTGACATTCAACAAGTTCATCATCAAGGCCAGCAAGACGCCCATGTTTGAGTTGCACAAGGTCCGGCCTCCCCACTGGCCTCCAGTAGACACACCACCACGCAATAGGACAACATCAAACTCAGGTGGGCTTGCTCTTTGTGTCTGGGTTGTATCAGGATATGTGTCTGGGTTGTGTAGTGTAAGTGTCAGAGCTTATGTCAGGGTTGTGTTGGGTAAGTGTCAGAGCTTATGTCAGGGTTGTGTTGGGTAAGTGTCAGAGCTTATGTCTGGGTTGTGTTGGGTAAGTGTCAGAGCTTATGTCTATGTCGGGTTGTGTTGGGTAAGTGTCAGAGCTTATGTCAGGGTTGTGTTGGGTAAGTGTCAGAGCTTATGTCAGGGTTGTGTTGGGTAAGTGTCAGAGCTTATGTCTGGGTTGTGTTTGGGTTAGTGTCAGAGCTTATGTCAGGGTTGTGTTGGGTAAGTGTCAGAGCTTATGTCTGGGTTGTGTTGGGTAAGTGTCAGAGCTTATGTCAGGGTTGTGTTGGGTAAGTGTCAGAGCTTATGTCTGGGTTGTGTTGGGTAAGTGTCAGAGCTTATGTCAGGGTTGTGTTGGGTAAGTGTCAGAGCTTATGTCTGGGTTGTGTTGGGTAAGTGTCAGAGCTTATGTCTGGGTTGTGTTGGGTAAGTGTCAGAGCTTATGTCAGGGTTGTGTTGGGTAAGTGTCTGAGCTTATGTCAGGGTTGTGTTGTGTTGGGTAAGTGTCAGAGCTTTATGTCTGGGTTGTGTTGGGTTCAGTGTCAGAGCTTATGTCTGGGTTGTGTTGGGTCAAGTGTCTGAGTTGGGTATGTCAGGGTTGTGTTGTGTTGGGTAAGTGTCAGAGCTTATGTCTGGGTTGTGTTGGGTTAGTGTCAGAGCTTTGTCTGGGTTGTGTTGGGTAAATGTCAGAGCTTATGTCTGGGTTGTGTTGGGTAAGTGTCAGAGCTTATGTCTGGGTTGTGTTGGGTAAGTGTCAGAGCTTATGTCTGGGTTGTGTTGGGTAAGTGTCAGAGCTTTATGTCTGGGTTGTGTTGGGTAAGTGTCAGAGCTTATGTCTGGGTTTGTGTTGGGTAAGTGTCAGAGCTTATGTCTGGGTTGTGTTTGGTAAGTGTCAGAGCTTATGTGTCAGGTTGTGTTGGGTGTAGTGTCAGAGCTTATGTCTGGGTTGTGTTGGGTAAGTGTCAGAGCTTATGTCTGGGTTGTGTTGGGTAAGTGTCAGAGCTTATGTCTGGGTTGTGTTGGGTAAGTGTCAGAGCTTATGTCTGGGTTGTGTTTGGTAAGTGTCAGAGCTTATGTCAGGGTTGTGTTGGGTGTAAGTGTCAGAGCTTATGTCAGGGTTGTGTTGGGTAAGTGTCAGAGCTTATGTCAGGGTTTTGTTGGGTAAGTGTCAGAGCTTATGTCTGGGTTGTGTTGTGTTGGGTAAGGTCAGTGTCAGAGCTTATGTCTGGGTTGTGTTGGGTTAGTGTCTGAGCTTATGTCAGGGTTGTGTCTGGGTAAGTGTCAGAGCTTATGTCTGGGTTGTGTTGGGTAAGTGTCTGAGCTTATGTCTGGGTTGTGTTGGGTAAGTGTCAGAGCTTATGTCTGGGTTGTGTTGGGTAAGTGTCAGAGCTTATGTCTGGGTTGTGTTTGGTAAGTGTCAGAGCTTATGTCAGGGTTGTGTTGGGTTAGTGTCAGAGCTTATGTCTGGGTTGTGTTGGGTTAGTGTCAGAGCTTATGTCAGGGTTGTGTTGGGTAAGTGTCAGAGCTTATGTCTGGGTTGTGTTGGGTAAGTGTCAGAGCTTATGTCTGGGTTGTGTTGGGTAAGTGTCAGAGCTTATGTCTGGGTTGTGTTGGGTAAGTGTCAGAGCTTATGTCAGGGTTGTGTTGGGTAAGTGTCAGAGCTTATGTCTGGGTTGTGTTGGGTAAGTGTCAGAGCTTATGTCTGGGTTGTGTTGGGTTAGTGTCAGAGCTTATGTCAGGGTTGTGTTGGGTAAGTGTCAGAGCTTATGTCTGGGTTGTGTTGGGTAAGTGTCAGAGCTTATGTCAGGGTTGTGTTGGGTAAGTGTCAGAGCTTATGTCTGGGTTGTGTTGGGTAAGTGTCAGAGCTTATGTCAGGGTTGTCAGGGCTTATGTGTTGGGTAAGTGTCAGAGCTTATGTCTGGGTTGTGTTGGGTTAGTGTCAGAGCTTATGTCAGGGTTGTGTTGGGTAAGTGTCAGAGCTTATGTCTGGGTTGTGTTGGGTGAGTGTCAGAGCTTAATGTCTGGGTTGGCAACAGAAATGTTGTTTCTGACAATAGGCAAGATGTTCCTGACAATAGACAAGTTGTTCCTGACAATAGACAAGGTGTTCCTATTGTATTCCTGACAACACACAAGGTGTCTCTGACAATAGACTGGTTGGTCCTGACAATAGACAAGGTGTCTCTGACAATAGACTGGGTGGTCCTGACAACACACACTATTATCTGTATCTGTTCCAGATTTCACAGTGCTGGACAGTGCAGAAGGAGGGACCAAGTTCGACAGTGAAGAAGAATTCGAAATTTTATAGGGACGTTTTATCTGCAAGAAAACAAAGTATTTTATGGAGAGTCTTTATGTTGAATATTTTATGTGGCACCATTGTTACATAAACCTTTTATTATTGCATGCAATGCGAAAACAGCCAAATATTCACTGCAGATGGGAGAATATAAAATAACGTAGGAGGCACTTGTGTGTGAGACAGACGAGTTGCAGGACACTATGTGAAATAAGAATACCATCTCAAATGTTTTTCAGTAGTATTCCTCAAGACTTTTTAAATGTTGATACATTAAGTTCTGTATTATTATCAAAGCTTTATGCAAGTGTATTTGTGTTTTAAGTCATCCTAGGGTATCCAGTGAATTACATCGCCATGCCGTAACAATAATGGCCTCATTCAGTGCCTCGTCTTTGTGTTCCATGAGAAACAGTGCTTAGAGTCGGGAACAATGGATATGGTGATGTATCTTCAGCCAAAAAGCTGTGGTTGTGTATAGATTGTCAATATTGAGATACTTACATTTGATAATGAAGAATCCACAGTACATTTATCAAGATTTATGATTATATGACAGCGAGCTTCTAACATGACTGGGTGGTGGGGTAGCCTAGTGGTTGAAGCATTGGCTCATCATGCCAAAGACCCAGGTTCGATTTCCCATGTGGGTACAATATCTGAAGCCCACTTCTGGTGCCCCCACCATGATATTGCTGGAATATTGCTAAAAGACATGTTATACCAAACTTACTCACTGACTCTAACATGACTAACACTTGCTGTCCAACTGACAGAGTGAAGAAGCACATATGAGTGTTCTTTGAAACCCATTTGTTCACAAGAGTTATATTCAAAAAGTGATGCTAACAGCCATATTCCAGTGAGCAGAAACAATAGTGTGTGTCACAGAGTTTGGTTCAGATTGGGATGCCAGGTCAGGGCGCCACCAATTTTTCTTTTAATTCAAGCTGATTACAGACCTTGAGGTCAGGCTTCAGCTAGGGATGCTCCTTACGTTAATCACTGGTTTGTATGGTCCAGATTTGATTATTTACACATCACATGTCTAGATTACTGCTAAATGTGGTATTAAGCAACAAATGTACAAGAAAATATTAACTTCATTAAGCCAAGTTGTAATTTCACTTGTTTTCCAGAGCATCGTGATGGATATTCAGGTAAAGCAAATTGAAGGATATTAAAACAAATCTTTGCATGGGCAATAAATTTGAATGATCTGGAGATGAGGACGGTATCTAAGTTGTAGCAGAAACACAAGGGATATTTGTGATTTAATTCGTCCTGTGTTAGGTTGTATACCAAACTGCCATTGTGAAAGAATTAAATAAATACAATATTGATAAGAAACATGAGCTGAGGTATCGTGTGATTTCCATTGACTCGTAAGCATTTTGCAGCTTTTTCATTCAAAGAAGGTTAAAATGGTTTTATCTTCCTCAGAAATTTGTTTGCCTCTGAGGCAGGATACGTAGTAGTTTATGGCCATCATGTGAACCAATTGTATTTCAGCATTCTGACAAGGAGATAATCTAATAGTTATTATCATTATTATTAGATTAGTTTGTTTTTTTTGTTTTTTTTTTAAATTAAGACCAGCTGAGAGAATGGTGCCAAGCCCAGAATGGTTTTATGTGTTTAGGTATTTATCCTGATTACATTCGTTGAGTTGTTAGTTGATTATTTTTCCTTCAAGATATTTCATTTTGTGAACCTTGCATACAAGACCATTTTAGGTAAGAACGGTTGATGTTCTTTCCTTGTTGTTTCCTGTCATGGTTAGATACAGACACAGTTCATTTACTGACAGTAATGTACAGGGAGTGGTCGCAGATGTTTGTTGACAGCATTTGAGATCATACAGAATCTGATGGATTCGTAATATTCGAGGGGCGGTTGGGTGGCCTTGTGGTTCAAGTGTTCGCTTGTCATGCGAAAGGCCTGGGTTTGATTCCCCACATTGTGAAGCCCATTTCTGGTGTCCCACACCATGATATTGCTGGAATATTGCTAGAAGCGGTGTAAAACTAATTCACTCACTCACTTATATCAGGGATAGTTTTATCTTCCAGGAAACACTATTGTCAAGTGTATATTTTAATGGTGTGGCATATCTGATGATCCCTACCAAAGATCGGTGCTCATGATGTTGATCACTGGATTTTCTGGTCCAGACTCGATTATTTACTGACTGGAATATTGCTGAGTGCGGCATTAAATGACAAACACCAACAATCCTACCAAAAGTTGAGTGGTACATTTACCCTACAAGTTGATTTCAAGGTCATGTTAGAGCTAGTGAGAACTTGAGAACAGAAATGAAGCTAGGATGGTGAACATCCTGTGGGTATTTATCATAACAGAATCTAGATACACTGGATAATACTGGGTGATATGATAACTGTTAACATGTCAATATATTCCATCATGTGGTAACAAGTGTATTATAACTGCTAGTCATATTGGTCACCGATTTTTAATTTTGTAAGTACCTCATACATCTGTTTGCTGTTAGTCATCCCATTGTACTGCTCTACATCTGTTTCTGACATCAACTTGCTGATAACTGCTAGAAATCACTTCCTGACATGTCAGTGGCTTTGTAGACAACCCATGAAGATCCGGGTTAGAATTGGTCTTCAGCAACCCATGCTTGTCGTAAGAGGCGACTAACGGGATCGGGTTGTCAGGCATGGTGAGTTAGTTGACACATGTTATCGTGATACCAATTGCGTGATCGATGGGCATGCTGTTGATCACTTGATTGGTTTGGTCTGTCACACGATGTTATTGGTTTGGTCTGATTTTATCAATATCCTCTTAATATCCTAGCAAACCACCAACATTCTATGTCATTATTCCCAATGTGAATTCATCATATTGCATTAGTTATGTGCATCTTTCTGTACAAGGGATGTGTTCAAAGGGCTTCGCATATTTTTGTTTTATATTTGTACATAAGCATGTCAGTGATGAATGTACATAGAAAGTAGAATATCAGTAGGCTGCAAATCAGCTGACTTCACCAAGTCAAAAGTGAAAAACTGCAAAACTTTTGCAACCCCAAAAAGAATGTTTTATGTGAGTTTCAAAAGAAAGATTTGCTGGTAGATGAAAAACGAAAGAAGAATGGATTATTGGCATGGGGTAAGTATGGCCAGAAGTGATGTGTTCAATACACAATTATGCACTATTCATGTTATAAACCAACATGTGTCTCCTTATGAGTTATGGTAATATTACGTTTCTTCATTCTCTCATTAACTGGTTCATCATCACAAGCATCTCAAAGTAATTACAAACTTGATGCTTGAACTACACTGGGCTGAAGTGGTTCAGACACTGAAGAAACTCACCATGGTTACTGATGCAGGTTTTTAATGTTCAAAGAAATCTGAATTGATGGTATTTAGATACTTGAGGTAGATCCAGAAAATGGTTTTATCACCGAACTACATGATTGTATGTCCATACTAAGTATAAGGTACTCCATTTGTATTGCTTTGACCTTTGTAAGTCTGTTTTGATAGTAAACGTTCTGAACATTGCTCAACAGAAAGATTTAGGAATGATCTCACTTTGAGGAGCAGTGGGAATTAGAAACTCAAACTACTCCTTTTTGACTAACAAGAGTTGCAGCTTCATATCGTAGTCTTTTCTTCTGGTTCTAACATGGAATTCTATTAAACAGGCTAAGATCTCTTTTCAGAAGTGCTGACTAGGTTGACACATGTCATTGTATCCCAATTGCGTAGGACCCGTGAAGATCCGTGTTAGAATATTGATCTTCAGTAACCCATGCTTGTCGTAAGAGGCGACTAACCGGATCGGGTGGTCAGGCTCGCTGACTTGGTTGACACGTCATCGGTTCCCAATTTTGCAGGTCGATGCTCATGCTGTTGATCACTGGATTGTCTGGTCCAGACTCGATTATTTACAGACCGCTGCCATATAGCTGGAATATTGCTGAGTGTGGCGTAAAACTAAGCTCACTCACTCACTCCCCCCAATTGCGTAGGTCAGTGCTCATGATCACTGGATTGTCTGGTTCAGACTCGATTATTTACAGACCGTTGCCATATAACTGGAATATTGCTGAGTGCGACATTAAACTACAAACAAAAACAAATCTTTTCAGATTGGCATTATGTGTACTGGTCACAGAATGCAGATGCCATCAACGTATGGCTATATAATTAAGATATACTGAACCATTTTCCACCAATATGAAAACATGAAGTATATTACAAGTAATTCAAGCTGAATAATTTCTGTTGCTTATAACTATCATTTATCACGTTTGCAGTAATATGAAATTATCACGTTTCAGCTTGTGATTTTAGAAGTGTAGTGATAAAATGAACTGCAAAAGGGTATTTATGACAATGATACAGTCAATCATGCTTACATTGTATGGCTTCCAGATTGCTGACGTGGCATAAAGTTCCTCATAAGTAATGACAAATTTGTTTTTGACATATTCTATTGCCTAAAGTTTGTGTTGTCTTCTAAGAAAGCCCTTATGAGTACATGATGCGCCTTTTTATCTAAATTCTATAACTATAATTCTATAAGTTCTGGATGCAAACAATAAAGACTATGCTAAAAGTCGTATTGTCTTTATTGTATTAACCCTGTTATTTCTTAGTGCTATGGTGACGAAACATAAAGGGAATACCATCAAAGAAATATTTGTGCTAGTTACTCTTTTTTTTCTAAAAATCAGAATTTACTCTTTAAGATATGAAGCAAAATTGTTTTAGACAGCTTAGGCCAGACCATTTTATTTCTTGTTTTACGGATTTTTGTCCTCAGAAAACCTAAAGGCAGGACGGGAAAAAAAAAATTAAATACAAATCACCAGTCAAAGTAATATTCCTTTTAAATACTAAAAGTATTTTACTTTTGGCAATTTATGAAGTGTACATGGGGCAAAAAACAATCTAAAAACATATTCTTGCACAATTACATTTTGGCCATTAAAATATTAAAATTATATTTTTTGAGCAGGGAAAATTAATTAATTTTTTCTTATTCTTCAAAAAATGAGACCAGTGCATCCTTAAAACAAGAAATAAAATTGGTTTGGCCTTATCATAGGATCCAAGAACCTATATATCCTTATTTTATCCAAAAACATGGGTTAAGAGTTCATTTGATGAGACCATGCATTGAAGTGCACTCAGATATTCATGTAGAGAGGTAGTGTGTCAGTGTTAAATACGTGAATTTAATGAGATTTGAGTCGTGTCCTGGGACCTGTGAGGCGAATGAGTAAGTATTGTGGATAATGTGACTTCCAGTTTACAGTGAATGTTTATGAGTGACATTTCTCATTATTTCTCCGACTTCATATGTGTCCTCTATACTGGCTGACGAATGTGACTTTTACATGCAACTGTCTGTAGAATATGCTGACTGTACAGTTTGTGTATATTTTCTTGTTATTTTAATGTATATTGCATAATCATAAATGTATATATATTATTATTCAGTATAAAAAATAAAATGCTTTAAGTGTTGCTGATGTCTTACATTATTATTAAATATTTATAAAAAGAAATGAATATAATTTGGAGTGAGTGAATGAGTTGGGGTTTATGCCACTTTTTGCAATATTCCAGCAATATCATGGTTGGGGACACTACAGTACAAATAGACTTCACACATTTCACCCATGTAGGGAATGGAACCCAGGCTTTTGATGAGATGAGAGAATGCTATAACCACCGCTTTATTATAATTTACAGTGAGTGAGTATGGTTTTACGCCGCTTTTAGCTATATTCCAGCGACATCACAACAGGGGATACAATAAATGGGCTTCACACATTGTGCCCATGAGGGGAATCGAACCCGGGTATTCATTGTGACAAGCGAATGCTTTAACCACTATGCTACCCCATCGCCCCCAATATAATTTAGAATCAATCAAAGACCATGTCATCGTATCCCAATTGCATAGATCAATGCTCATGATGTCAGTCACAGGATTGTCTGGTTCAGACCACCATCACAAAGTGGGAATATTGCTTAGAGTGTTGTATAATGTTAAATAATAAACAAAAATTTGACTCATTCCTCAAAGTCATCGTAGCGCTGTGACTATTGTCTATGGTTGGTTGGTTTGTTGTTTAACGCCGCACTCAGCAATATTCCAGCTGTATAACGGTGGTCTATAAATAATCGAGTCGGGACCAGACAGTCCAGTGATCAATAGCATGCGTCATCGATCTACGCAATTGGGATACGATGACATGGTCTTAGATTGATTCAATTATAAGTGGGTAGCATAGTGGTTAACCAGACAATGAACCGGTTAATTCCCCTCATGGGCACAATACTCAATCCCGTTAGTCACCTGTAACGACAAGCATGGGTTGCTAAAGACCAATTCTAACCGGGATATTCACGGGTCTGATGTCTATGGTAAGCATGGGAGTTACAACATCTGAGTACCACAATAGCTTTGCTTCACTGAAGCCTCACTGGTGTCCATACTTCTGAGGATGTCACGAAATGTTGATGCAGGACATCGTCAAGACAACACAACAAGAAGGTTGGATAAGGCATTTTATTGCTGCATCCTCAGGGTGAATACTGCAATCTCATAAAACCAGATCTTTAACTCTGATCTAATACCCTTTCATCAAGATCATTGGATTTCACAATCGGTGAACTTTCCACTCTTCCAAAGGCTTCTCGTTCTTGGTATGAGAACCATTCAGACAAGCAATCTGATTTTTGTATCTTGAAAATAGATGTAAACAAGCAGTTCCAGATGGGAATAATAAGGGCAGCGGAATGCTGACGTTCTGATAAGCTTAAAACAGAGCATCCTTCCCACTGATTTGGTGACTGCTTGTGGTTCACCTGACAAGTTCTCCTGTAGGATCTTGATGGAGAGAGTACGGAATCGGACTAAAGATCTTCATTTAAGGAGGTTGTGTGTGAGTAGCCAATCACAGCAATGTCCTTGGGATTTACTGATCATCTTTGTTACAACAATGACTACACACTCATGGTGATATGTTGGTAAGATTCGGGCGGACGTCTTTCCGATATGTTTACAGCGCTTGGGTTCATGCTGAGCGGGTTAATCAGTGAGATGGGCGTAGGTTTGCTTTGGTTTTCATGTCAGCTAAAAGTGGTGTAGGTTGTCCATGTTTACCACTTTCGTGAATAAATGAGTACAGGTACAGTATGGATATGTTCAGAGTTTCTCTCTATCCATCAGCAGATCCTGGTGCAAATAAGGGAGGCAATTCTTAATAGCAGTTTAAATAATATCTAAATGGGTCTGGTTGAACGTCTATGATGTTGTATTTGTAGTTGGTCTAACTCTCGTGCCCTCACATGTAATGTAACATAGTTTGCCTACACAGTCTGAAGACAAGTTTGTAAAGTGGGAGAAATAGATTTGTTCTTTATTGTCAAAAATATGTCAGTCAACAAGTTTCCATTTTCAAACGTGATTTTGACCTGAGACAGGTCAGGATAGTTACAGGTCAGGCAGAAGTCAGGAAAACAATATTTTTTCAAGGTTAGGAAAATGTCTATTTTAAAAATATTAAATTTCTTTGACTATAAGGCGGAAAAAAACTACCTATTGTCAGAGAAAACAGAATTTGGTGGATGGATGTGCTTTTGCCTTTGTCAAAGAGCACTACCTTGTGCAGAAAGTAATCTTATGACTACTGACAGAGGCAAAAACAATTGTATTGCTTAATGTCAATTATAAATATAATTTTTCAAACACTTTACATAAGGAAGAGAAATATAAAAGTCTGTAATGGATCAAAATGATTATCCATTCCCTGTCTCAGTTCCCAGGGGTGGAAATAACTTGAAAATTGCTAGTGTACTCTGGTACAGTGGCACATGTAAAATCACTTGCCCTGATAATTTTTCCACTATACCGGCCGTTTTCTTGTTGATTTTTTACATAAACAACATAATTAACTTTGGAAAGTCAACTGGACACTGTTACAGTGTAATATACAAATTTGCTTGCCCAACACTGGACTCGGACGTCGGGCAATGGGTTATTTCCACCCCTGGTTCCACAGCACTTTTTGAGATGTACACGATTCAACATTTACAAGAATGAAAGATAACTATGAGGTGGCTGTTTGTCATTATCATTCAGTCTCCGTTTATACAACGATCCGAGTACAAAGTGTGGATACTGAGTACGGGTGTTAATCACTTGTTTTTGTGTTAAAGTTGATCAGCAAAAATGGAAAGGTGTCAGGTAAAAGTTACGGAAGGGACAGGTAATTGTAACTGATGTCAAGGCTATATTGCTTGTTGTTTATGACCAATCAGAAACAGCATAGGTATCACTTAATTTCAAACTTAATCTGCTACAAAATGGTGTCAATGCAGTGAAAAGGTACAAAGTAACAGCAACACAAATTTGTTGAGTGAAAACACAAGTTGACAAATTCCAAAAGGTTTGTCAACTTCTGAAACTGCCTTAAAAGGTCAATGTTATCCTCCACCCCAAAGTTCAAAAGGTCAAGGTGAAAGCTGTTATCCTTGACCTCATGGGAGGTGTAAAGGATCACTATTAACATATTACCATGATAAAGACCTCACACACAAGGTCAAGGTCAAATATAACTGAACAAACAGCATTCAATTTAATACAATTGGTCTTTTGAGCATAATAATCTTTACACAGACATAATACAAAAGATGCTAAAAAGAATTTACCTTGAGGATCATAATATATAAATTATAATGTTAGGATTAGCTACTTATTAATTATGAAGAACCTAGAAAAAGCTTCTGTTTGACATTATACAGTATTACAAATTCTCTTCTGCAGTTCATGTTTGGTTTAGTTGAAACTAATATATCTGGCATACAAAACGGATTTTATTAAACCAGTTGTTTTTTATATAATGCAAATGCAAAAAGTAGACTATTTGTCCCACAGCATGAACAGAAAATTGTGATTTTGAGAAAAAGGAATGTGAGACAAAAGAAGCACTGAAGAGACAGAGTATTAGATGAACATTCACATCAGTTCTGCAGATTGTGCTTGATAAGGGCCTTGACATTGTATTGCAAGGTGAGTTATAACACGACCTTGTACATCATTGAAACATGATACATTCAATATGAAAATATCACCAATAACACCACATTTCTTCAGTGACAAAATCACACACCAAAATATATACAAATATTTGACAATTGTAAACGATTGGTGATTATAAATAAAATCAAAACTGCATCAAATAAAACCTTGGACAAAACACAAGTGAATATATTGCACAAAATAAATCTCAAGTAATATGGGAAATGGACTGAGCAATCAACAATATGTGAAGAAGTACATGTTTCATACAGCTTTGACCAGAGATTTAGCTATTCTGTTTTGTCTGTTTAACACCACACTCAGCAATATTCCAGCTATATGGCGATGGTCTGTAAATATTTGTGTCTGTAAAACAATGTTGACATGACTATATTCACTGAATCTTATTCAGTAGATCACTAGCAGAGTGAGTGAGTTTAGTCTTACGCTGCTTTTAGCAATATTCCAGCAATATCACAGCTGGGGACACCACAAATGGGCTTCACACATTGTACCCATGTGGGGAATCAAGCCCAGATGTCCACCATGATGAGCGGAACCCTTCAATCCCTTTGCTAGCCCAACGCCCAGATCACAAGGATATATCGATGTAAATGTTGCCGCCCACTGGTTAATGCATTTTCATATTTCACCAAGTAAGGACACAAACATTAGATACATTTTCACAATAACCAACAAAATCAATGACACAACCATTTCTGTCTCAACACTCTGGTGAATTCATCAGAAAATGTTGAGAGGAAGTAACCAAAACGAAAAACATGTGAATAATTTCGATCAAATTAATATTCAACACCTTATAAAATAAGATATGCATATGAAATGTACACAGAAACATGTCCTTTGTTCATTGCATATTTCACACCAAAATGATTTGAGTACAGTGAAGAGTGAGTGAGCGAGCGAGCAGTGAGCGAGCGAGCGAGTTGGGTTTTACGTGGCTTTTAGCAATACTCCAGCAATATCATGGCAGGGGACACCACAAATGGGTTTCACACATTGTACCCATGTGGGGAATTGAACCCGGTTCTTCAAGCAAATGAGTCAATGCTTTAACCACTAGCCTCCCCATTACCCGTACATTGCAAGTAAAGTGAATAATTATAACAGATACTGTTGTCTATATACCTGTAACATGAAGAGTCTTGAAATTTGAAAACAATCATGTTCTCATGATCAGTGACTGAATGTTGTTCAAGCTGCCCTCTGCGATATTCAGGCAGTGTCATGATGATATGTAAATATTCAAGTCTGGACTAGCAACTCCAGTGACCAAAATCAATCTGCAGCTGACACATCGATCGGCTAAGATAGAGAGACCTTCATCTGTCTCATTCAGTCTTCATTAACATCCAGGAGCCAGTTGCATCAACGCGTAATTATGTAATCATCAATTAAACACTGCTCATCTATTGAATTCTTAATGTTTACCCTTATTTACACACCCATTAACTAAGTATGCCTCTAATAAAGGTCCCGTCATTAAACCATGATTAACTTAGGGGAATCCCCTAATTATTATCCATAATGCATTGCAGGTAAACACTCAGGACTGAACGTTAAACTAGTTGAGCATCCGGGCTATTCCCTCTTTCACCGCCTTCCAGCGTGTGTCTGTGGGGGGTAGTTTCGAAGCAGGGACTGGCCAGAATACTGGGGTCACCTGATAAATCGCGTGGAGGCGGGGCCTACTTGCCAAACTGTGTCCATTTGCTTGTCAAAAGTTGCGGCTGAAAACCACACTAATTCGGGAGCGCCCACTCCCTAGAGTTTTTGTGCTGTGTAAGCCAAGGGGTTATCTGCAGCAACCCATCACAAGTTGGAGTTAGCATAACGGGGGTTGGTGCTGTCTCCTGGCCTCCTTGTGCTATGCGTCCTCACGGTTGTAGAATAGACAGGGTAATCTGCGGCCCACCTGCCAACCGTACTTATCCTCTCTCACGCGAATGCCCACCCGACCTGCCCCACATCTCGGATTACAGGAAGCTCCAAGACCAGAATGACAGGCACAGGATGTCACGTGATCATCTGAGCGATATGCACGCTTATAGAGATGATTGACAGGTGCCGATGTCAGAGTGGGGGCAGAGGTCAGGTGGTTAGAGGCCAGAAAGATTCAATTCAACTTAGCTATAGCACGTTTCCACACATGGTCGAAGAAGAATAAGAAGATGCATACCGTGAGATAGGATAAGTTTAAAAATCATCATTAATAAACTCCTAAGGACTGACTGAGTTTGGCTTTACGCCGCTTTTAGCAATATTCCAGCAACATCACGGCTGGGGACACCAGAAATGGGCTTCACACGTTGTACCCATGTGGGGATTTGAACCCGGTCTTCGGAGTGACGTGCCAACGCTTTAACCACTAGACTACCCCACCGCCCCAAACTCCTAAGGAAATTACAACTATATCATCAAAAGTAGGCAACACATGGCCTTTACAATGTTATGCTCCAAAGAAACCACAAGCCCCTTTCAAACAACTCAAAGCGAAATTAGCTAAAAAATAACACAACCGATTGATTATTGTTACATTTCATGTTTTCGTCTGAAGTGATATGATGAAAGGGTCTACTAAGGTGATAAATTCATCATAAAATTAAAATTTTAAAAAATATGGTGATCATAAGTTTACCAGTGCAAAAAAACTACAACCTCTTTGGAAATCACTAGAATGTTTCCAATAAATATATAATCAATTTGCTTCTGCCTACATACATTCTCTATGAAAAATACCGTTAGAAAATCTTTTAATATCATTAGCATGTTAATGTTCACCTCCATATTTCAATGGGCAAAATATATTCTTTCACATTCCATTCCATCACATGTGTGTTCCATAAAACAAATACCGGTACTGTTTTCATCATGACTAATTATATGTTACCAGTTGGACAACACATCAAATTTTAATCTTTAAGATTAAAATTTCATAGCTTAATGTACATAATATTGGATACATATGATCAAAATTATATTCTCTTCAGTAAAATAGCTATTATCACATGTAAAATAGTCTATGACATATTTAAATTAATGATTGGAATTTGGTCGTATTGCACATTTTCTGCTCCAGTCAAGAACAAAACGATTTCTTCACTTGACTTTGTTCCGACACTCTTCTCTCATTTGGTCTAGCTTTGAGCGGGGAAATGATCCTGTCAGTTCAAAAATACTCTGAAAAATAAAACATGTTTCATCTAAACTTTGACAGAAAGGTCATACATGAATAGGGATATAAACAAAGCTAAGTTCCTTGCCAAAAATAATATGTTAACTGAGAATGTATTGCTTGCCTTTAACAAATATTTTCTAAAACAAAGAACCACAGTAATATTTGTAAACAAATAAAATTTCCTGGACCCCCCAACATGTTAGGTTTTATATTGCAAACTATTATTTATTCAGTCTTGTATCCTTTGCTACATTTAAGCATATCAGAAAATTTGTTAACTCTGTGAACTCATCACTTAATGACAGTATAAAAAATGACAGTAAAAGTTGATACATTATGATGTGTTTCAGGCCCAGTAATATGTGTTGGAATCTGTAATATGTATCTGATCATGTAATGTGTTGGATTCTGTAACACGTGTCTGACCATGTAATCTGTTGGAATCTGTAACATGTGTCTGACCATGTAATCTGTTAGATTCTGTAACATGTGTCTGACCATGTAATGTGTTGGAATCTGTAACATGTGTCTGACCATGTAATCTGTTGGATTCTGTAACATGTGTCTGACCATGTAATCTGTTGGATTCTGTACCATGTGTCTGACCATGTAATCTGTTGGATTCTGTACCATGTGTTTGACCATGTAATGTGTTGGAATCTGTAACATGTGTCTGACCATGTAATGTGTTGGAATCTGTAACATGTGTCTGACCATGTAATCTGTTGGATTCTGTAACATGTGTCTGACCATGTAATCTGCTGGATTCTGTACCATGTGTTTGACCATGTAATCTTGGATTCTGTAACATGTGTCTGACCATGTAATGTGTTGGAATCTGTAACATGTGTCTGACCATGTAATGTGTTGGAATCTGTAACATGTGTCTGACCATGTAATCTGTTGGATTCTGTAACATGTGTCTGACCATGTAATCTGTTGGATTCTGTACCATGCGTTTGACCATGTAATGTGTTGGAATCTGTAACACGTGTCTGACCATGTAATCTGTTGGATTCTGTAACATGTGTCTGACCATGTAATCTGTTGGATTCTGTAACATGTGTCTGACCATGTAATCTGTTGGATTCTGTACCATGTGTTTGACCATGTAATCTGTTGGATTCTGGAACATGTGTCTGACCATGTAATCTGTTAGATTCTGTACCATGTGTTTGACCATGTAATCTGTTGGATTCTGGAACATGTGTCTGACCATGTAATGTGTTAGATTCTGGAACATGTGTTTGACCATGTAATCTGTTAGATTCTGTAACATGTGTCTGACCATGTAATGTGTTGGAATCTGGAACATGTGTCTGACCATGTAATCTGTTAGATTCTGTAACATGTGTTTGACCATGTAATGTGTTGGATTCTGGAACATGTGTCTGACCATGTAATCTGTTAGATTCTGTACCATGTGTTTGACCATGTAATCTGTTGGATTCTGTAAATATGTGTCTGACCATGTAATCTGTTGGAATCTGTAACATGTGTCAGACCATGTAATTTGTTGGATTCTGTACCATGTGTCTGACCATGTAATCTGTTGGAATCTGTAATAATGATGTCTGACCATGTAATCTGTTAGATTCTTATAACGTGTGATGACCATGTAATGTGTTGGAATCTGTAACATGTGTCTGACCATGTAATCTGTTGGATTCTGTAACATGTGTCTGACCATGTAATCTGTTGGATTCTGTACCATGTGTCTGACCATGCAATCTGTTGGATTCTGTATATGTGTTTGACCATGTAATGTGTTGGAATCTGTAACATGTGTCTGACCATGTAATGTGTTGGAATCTGTAACATGTCTGACCATGTAATCTGTTGGATTCTGTAACATGTGTCTGACCATGTAATCTGCTGGATTCTGTACCATGTGTTTGACCATGTAATCTTGGATTCTGTACCATGTGTTTGACCATGTAATGTGTTGGAATCTGTAACATGTGTCTGACCATGTAATGTGTTGGAATCTGTAACATGTGTCTGACCATGTAATCTGTTGGATTCTGTAACATGTGTCTGACCATGTAATCTGTTGGATTCTGTACCATGCTGACCATGTAATGTGTTGGAATCTGTAACACGTGTCTGACCATGTAATCTGTTGGATTCTGTAACATGTGTCTGACCATGTAATCTGTTGGATTCTGTAACATGTGTCTGACCATGTAATCTGTTGGATTCTGTACCATGTGTTTGACCATGTAATCTGTTGGATTCTGGAACATGTGTCTGACCATGTAATCTGTTAGATTCTGTACCATGTGTTTGACCATGTAATCTGTTGGATTCTGGAACATGTGTCTGACCATGTAATGTGTTAGATTCTGGAACATGTGTTTGACCATGTAATCTGTTAGATTCTGTAACATGTGTCTGACCATGTAATGTGTTGGAATCTGGAACATGTGTCTGACCATGTAATCTGTTAGATTCTGTAACATGTGTTTGACCATGTAATGTGTTGGATTCTGGAACATGTGTCTGACCATGTAATCTGTTAGATTCTGTACCATGTGTTTGACCATGTAATCTGTTGGATTCTGTAACATGTGTCTGACCATGTAATCTGTTGGAATCTGTAACATGTGTCAGACCATGTAATCTGTTGGATTCTGTACCATGTGTCTGACCATGTAATCTGTTGGATTCTGTAACATGTGTCAGACCATGTAATCTGTTGGATTCTGTACCATGTGTTTGACCATGTAATCTGTTGGATTATGTAACATGTGTCTGACCATGTAATCTGTTAGATTCTGTACCATATATTTGACCATGTAATCTGTTGGATTCTGTAACATGTGTCAGACCATGTAATTTGTTGGATTCTGTAACATGTGTTTGACCATGTAATCTGTTGGATTCTGTAACATGTGTCTGACCATGTAATGTGTTGGATACTGTAACATGTGTCTGACCATGTAATCTGTTGGATACTGTAACATGTGTCTGACCATGTAATTTGTTGGATACTGTAACATGTGTCTAACCATGTAATCTGTTAGATACTGTAACATGTGTCTGACCATGTAATCTGTTGGATTCTGTACCATGTGTTTGACCATGTAATCTGTTGGATTCTGTAACATGTGTCAGACCATGTAATTTGTTGGATTCTGTACCATGTGTTTGACCATGTAATCTGTTGGATTCTGTAACATGTGTCTGACCATGTAATGTGTTGGATTCTGTACCATGTGTTTGACCATGTAATCTGTTGGATTCTGTAACATGTGTCTGACCATGTAATTTGTTGGATACTGTAACATGTGTCTGACCATGTAATCTGTTGGATACTGTAACATGTGTCTGACCATGTAATCTGTTGGATTCTGTACCATGCGTTTGACCATGTAATGTGTTGGAATCTGTAACACGTGTCTGACCATGTAATCTGTTGGATTCTGTAACATGTGTCTGACCATGTAATCTGTTGGATTCTGTAACATGTGTCTGACCATGTAATCTGTTGGATTCTGTACCATGTGTTTGACCATGTAATCTGTTGGATTCTGGAACATGTGTCTGACCATGTAATCTGTTAGATTCTGTACCATGTGTTTGACCATGTAATCTGTTGGATTCTGGAACATGTGTCTGACCATGTAATGTGTTGGATTCTGGAACATGTGTTTGACCATGTAATCTGTTAGATTCTGTAACATGTGTCTGACCATGTAATGTGTTGGAATCTGGAACATGTGTCTGACCATGTAATCTGTTAGATTCTGTAACATGTGTTTGACCATGTAATGTGTTGGATTCTGGAACATGTGTCTGACCATGTCATCTGTTAGATTCTGTACCATGTGTTTGACCATGTAATCTGTTGGATTCTGTAACATGTGTCTGACCATGTAATCTGTTGGAATCTGTAACATGTGTCAGACCATGTAATCTGTTGGATTCTGTACCATGTGTTTGACCATGTAATCTGTTGGATTATGTAACATGTGTCTGACCATGTAATCTGTTAGATTCTGTACCATATGTTTGACCATGTAATCTGTTGGATTCTGTAACATGTGTCAGACCATGTAATTTGTTGGATTCTGTAACATGTGTTTGACCATGTAATCTGTTGGATTCTGTAACATGTGTCTGACCATGTAATGTGTTGGATACTGTAACATGTGTCTGACCATGTAATCTGTTGGATACTGTAACATGTGTCTGACCATGTAATTTGTTGGATACTGTAACATGTGTCTGACCATGTAATCTGTTAGATACTGTAACATGTGTCTGACCATGTAATCTGTTGGATTCTGTACCATGTGTTTGACCATGTAATCTGTTGGATTCTGTAACATGTGTCAGACCATGTAATTTGTTGGATTCTGTACCATGTGTTTGACCATGTAATCTGTTGGATTCTGTAACATGTGTCTGACCATGTAATGTGTTGGATTCTGTACCATGTGTTTGACCATGTAATCTGTTGGATTCTGTAACATGTGTCTGACCATGTAATTTGTTGGATACTGTAACATGTGTCTGACCATGTAATCTGTTGGATACTGTAACATGTGTCTGACCATGTAATCTGTAGGATTCTGTAACATGTGTCTGACCATGTAGTCTGTTGGATTTGTCTGGCCCTGTAATGTCTTGGGACCTCAAAAATGTGTGTGGCCATGTAATGTTTTCTGACTGATCCTGTAATGTGTTGGTACCTGTAACGTGTGTCTGCCCATGTAATACATGTCTGGCCCTGTAATGTATTTCGACTCTCTAATTCTGAAGTCCCACAATTCAAATCTCCAAATTCACACAAATTGACGTCTGTCCAAAAGAAGGTCCACTCACCTTCATAAATTTGTGGCAGTCTTGTATGTGTGGTGTGGATACGATCGTTCGAAACAGGTCTACAGCCTCGGGAAATGTCTTGGTGGCCAGAATCTTCTCTTTGTTAGCTATAACTAAGGTCAAGTCCACACGATGCAAAATTTTTGTGCCCTCATAGAACAAGCAGTCCCAGATTCGCAAGACGGTCTGCAAAACAGAAGACAGACCTGGTGAACTGGAACAGACATCGATGGATTCAAGGAATCATCCCAAGGTCACTGCTGTATCGGTGTGCCGACTTCAGGGCTACATACCAGTCAAGCACCTGTCTAGTCACTGCAGTATTAACTTAATGTCTACAGCATGACATCAACAAAATCACTCAAAAATCACAATATTGTTCATTAACTTAAAGATCACAATAGAAAACATTCTCTCAATAATCACAAATTCACCCAAAATACACAATATGAACACATTTATTCATTTTTTTTAAAAACACAACATGAACAAATTCACCTTAAACTAACAGTATGAACACACTCACTAAAATCCCATTTTTAACACATTCACCCAAAACACATGCATTCAAAAATTGCAAAATGAACACATTCACCTAAATATCACAATTGGAAAACATTCTCTCAGAAATCACAATATGAACACATTCACAACAATTAAAGCGAGACAACTCAAATTCAACACTTAGTTTTCTCAGACTGAAATCTATGACAGTGTCTAATCTGTTGGATTTGTCTGGCCCTGTAATGTCTTGGGACCTCAAAAATGTGTCTGGCCATGTAATGTTTTCTGACTGATCCTGTAATGTGTTGGTACCTGTAACGTGTGTCTGCCCATGTAATACATGTCTGGCCCTGTAATGTATTTCGACTCTCTAATTCTGAAGTCCCACAATTCAAATCTCCAAATTCACACAAATTGACGTCTGTAAGAAGGTCCACTCACCTTCATAAATTTGTGGCAGTCTTGTATGTGAGGTGTGGATACGATCATTCGAAACAGGTCTACAGCCTCGGGAAATGTCTTGGTGGCCAGAATCTTCTCTTTGTTAGCTATAACTAAGGTCAAGGCCACACGATGCAAAATTTTTGTGCCTTCATAGAACAAGCAGTCCCAGATTCGCAAGACGGTCTGCAAAACAGAAGACAGACCTGGTGAACTGGAACAGACATCGATGGATTCAAGGAATCATCCCAAGGTCACTGCTGAATCGGTGTGCTACATACCAGTCAAGCACCTGTCTAGTCACTACAGTATTAACTTAATGTCTACAGCATGACATCAACAAAATCACTCAAAAATCACAATATTGTTCATTAACTTAAAGATCACAATAGAAAACATTCTCTCAGAAATCACAAATTCACCAAAAAACCCCAATATGAACACATTTATTCATTTTTTTTGAAAACACAACATGAACAAATTCACCTTAAACAAACAGTAGGAACACACTCACTAAAATCCCATTTTTAACACATTCACCCAAAACACATGCATTCAAAAATTGCAAAATGAACACATTCACCTAAATATCACAATTGGAAAACATTCTCTCAGAAATCACAATATGAACACATTCACAACAATTAAAGCAAGACAACTAAATTCAACACTTAGTTTTCTCAGACTGAAATCTATGACAGTGTCTAATCTGCAGTAGAGTGTGCCTGTCCTCACCTCGACAGGCATGACGTCTGCAAACAGACAGATGAACCACTTCATGCCGACCAGACACCACTGTACCCCGAGAGTCTCCATGTGAGCCGCCACCTCCGGCAGCTTCCACCTGCAACACGCAGTTGGTTGGTTGGTTGTTTAACTCCGCACTCAGCAATATTCCATGTAATACTGACTGACTGAATTTGGTTTTACGCCGCTTTTAGCAATATTCCAGCAACATCACGGCGGATTCCTTGTAATAAGTAACGTCAAATTGTTTCTAAAACATAATTAATTTTGACCTGTATTGATCTTACATTCATATTGCTTTGTGGTTGTTTTTAGGTATAGCTTAACGTCGCACCCTGGGATATTCCAAATAATCGAGTCTAGACCAGACAATCCAGTGATCAACAGCATGAGCATCAATGTACACAATTGGGATACGATGACGTGTGGTATGGTTTTATGCTGCTTGCAGCAATACTCCAGCAATATTACTCATGAGCACACCAGAAATGGGGTTCGCACATTCTACCCATGTGGGGTCAGTAATAAGACAGGTACATACTTGATCACCTCCCCAACAAGTTCTTGTTCTGCTTGTAGGGCCAGCATGTCAGGGTAATAGTAAGCTGGAATACAAAAACATATCAATATATATATATTACCTCTATATTTCTAGAACTGGTAACATGGAGTTGATTAAATGTTTTATGTTCCAATTCGGATTTGATAACATATTGTTTGAAAGTTTATATTTCTCACCTGGTATAGTAAAGTATATCTCACCTGGAAGTATATTATCTCATACTTGGTTGTATCCGTGAAATAGAATTAGTGTATTTCACCTGGTAGTGTACCGTATCTCCCCAGATAGTATGCTGTATCTCACCTAATAGTGTGCTGTATCCCATCTTAGTAGTGTACTTTATCTCACCTGGAAGTGTACCGTATCTCACCTGGTAGTGTACCTTATCTCACCTGGTAGTGTACAATATCTCACCTAGTAGTGTACCATATCTCACCTAGTGGTGTACCATATCTCACCTAGTAGTGTACCATATCTCACCTGGTAGTGTACCATATCTCACCTAGTAGTGTACCGTATCTCACCTAGTAGTGTACCATATCTCACTTAGTAGTGTACCATATCTCACCTAGTGGTGTACCATATCTCACCTAGTAGTGTCCCGTATCTCACCTGGTAGTGTACCATACCTCACCTAGTAGTGTACCGTATCTCACCTGGTAGTGTATCTGTATCTCACCTGGTAGTGTACCGTATCTCACCTAGTAGTGTACAATATCTCACCTAGTAGTGTACCATATCTCACCTGGTAGTGTACCGTATCTCACCTGGTAGTGTACCGTATCTCACCTGGTAGTGTACCGTATCTCACCTGGTAGTGTACCATATCTCACCTGGTAGTGTACTGTATCTCACCTGGTAGTGTACCATATCTCACCTGGTAGTGTACTGTATCTCACCTGGTAGTGTGCTGTATCCATATCTCACCTACTGGTGTGTATCTCACCTAGTAGTCTCACCTGGTAGTGTATCTCACCTGGTAGTAGCCCATTATCTCACCTGGTAGTGTACCCGTTACCTCACCTAGTAGTGTACTCACCTAGTATCTCACCTGGTAGTGTACCGTGTATCTCACCTAGTAGTGTACCGTATCTCACCTAGTAGTGTACCATATCTCACCTAGTAGTGTACCAGTATCTCACCTGGTAGTGTACCGTATCTCACCTAGTAGTGTACCGTATCTCACCTAGTAGTGTACCATATCTCACCTGGTAGTGTACCATATCTCACCTAGTAGTGTACCGTATCTCACCTAGTAGTGTACCATATCTCACCTGGTAGTGTACCATATCTCACCTAGTAGTGTACTGTATCTCACCTAGTAGTGTACCATATCTCACCTGGTAGTGTACTGTATCTCACCTGGTAGTGTACCATATCTCACCTGGTAGTGTACCGTATCTCACCTAGTAGTGTACCGTATCTCACCTAGTAGTGTACCGTATCTGGCCTAGTAGTGTACCATATCTCACGTAGTAGTGTGCCGTATCTCACCTGGTAGTATACTATATATCACCTGGTAGTATGCTGTATCTCACCTGGTAATATATTGTTGATGAGTGTGTCCATCAACCAGAACACCTTGTCTTCATCCTTCACAATAAGAAGCAGGAGGCCCACTATGAAATTCAGACCCTGTTGAAAACCGAAAACTAGCATAATATACACAGCACAGATCTAGTTACCATGAAAGTTCATATTGTAGATCTCAAATATGTTTATAAATATATTTTTCATTATGGTGGTGGGGTAGCTATCGCTCATCACGTCAAACGCCTTGACCATAAAATCAAATATTGAATACTGCACACACAGGCCCTCGTGTCTGTGCAAGGATTAAAGATTTAAAAAATACTGTTTTTGAGATGACCAAAAATTACCGAAAAGGCTGATTGGTAGCTCACAGTTTTGCAATGCACCAACACTTTTCTAATCTTTCAAAGTATGCAAAAGTAAGGATGCAGTGCTTTCAACAATTAGGTACGGAGAATTGTTTTAATTTGGCTATTTATTATTCATTTTTCTCCAAATAGACAGGACCCAAGGTAGTAGAAATATATATATGTGTACAAGAAAAGGAAATGTCTAAGTTCAAAACAGTATCTACAGTGACTGCATGTTGTTTTATGCATCACAGTCAGTGATCTTTCAACTACCTCTCAAGGATGATATCTCATTTAACATACTGATATTCAGATGAAACACATTCTTATTAATATTATGATTATAATTATGATATTTTTTCATGATAATGATGATGACGGTGGGGTGATGCTGATGATGAAAAGAATGATGATGGTGGTGGTGGTGGTTATGATGCTGATGACAATGACGATGATGATGAAAGACTAAGATGATCAGATTTCTACCTGACAGTATCCGACTTTGGTGTTATTCTTGGCTAAAGCCGACAAGACTCGACACAGGGGTTTCCGCAGACCATGGGCATCCTCGGTGTCAGCAAAATGGATGTTTTCTGGGAATGTTCGATGTATATCTACAACAGAGAAGTATAACTCTACACAAATCTGCCAAGCAGCTCAGAATCAGTAACTGCCTTCATGACAGAGCGACTCGGCATATTGAGTAGTGAGCTGTGTTCTCAACACGATTTCGGTTACATAATGGCATGTGATCTTGCAATACCTGGATTGATCTATATCTAAAACATCAACACTCTGGCAAAACTCATGGGTATAAATGGTGCTGACAAACCTAGACACATATATTTAGGTCACACTGAGATTTGAACCCACAAAGGTTTTCGCCCAAACAGCACAACACAGCTTAGAAAACATGGCTGCCAATGCTGTTGCGCAGCCACAATGAAAATTACATGAAAGTAGCCATCAGCGGAGATGGATTTACAATTTTGCTAAAGTGAGTGAGTGAGTATGGTTTTACGCCGCTTTTAGCAATATTCCAGCAATATCACAGCGGGGGACACCAAAAATGGGCTTCACACATTGTACCCATGTGGGGATTCGAACCCTGGTATTCAGCATGACGAGCGGCGCTTTAACCACTTGGCTACCCCACCGCCCCCTTTTGCTAAAGTGGACATAAACCCGAAACAAACCAGTCAATAGAAACATGGACTGACACCGGTGGGATAGAAATGTAATTTTTTTAAAGGTTCCCATCACCTTTTGGGGATCCAGTTAGAATTAAAACTTCAGAACAATTTTGCCATTTCACTTTATTGTTTGATAATCAGTAAACATCATGTAAACTTGCTAACAGGATTTTCCTGTACACTATCATGGCTGCAAGGAGTGTTCAGCTTCCTTTGTCCTGAATCCATAAAACTTACCCACGAACTATCATCCAGAACATGATTTCCTGTCAGTGCACTGGCAATCAAAACAGCCATGCCTATGTTAAGAGTATGAGATAGAGTGTCACCGATAGACAGCTTGATAGGCTGCAAAAGTAGATTTTGAAAAATTTGAGTTGGTCAGATTCATCCCATTTTCTACTAAATGAAAAATGGCATTATTTTTCTAATTTTAGTCATGCCGTCAGGGCAAACTGAAAATATTCCATCTGTGCCATTTCAATATTCTCCGAGCCATTGCACACAAATTAATCACAATTTCGATCCCTGTAATGTTCTTGTGACAGGAGTCTACGGCTGCGCAATATAACCAGTTTACCGGTATTTACCGGTTCAGACATGAAAACGATACGTATTGCGATACGCTGATCGAAAACCGGTATTTTTACATGCATTCGGAAAACTTCGTAACACTCGGAAATCTTCAGATATTGCCTTGTTTCATTTGTGCCAAATATTATTTACATTTTTATTTTGTCAGGATTAAAAGTTTTTATTAAAGCTTAATCAAACATGATGATTTTGTTTTGTTTTGGTTTATAAATCAAGCATTAACTCAAGTATAAGTAGTTTTTTTTGTTGAAAAAACTTCTTTCAATATATTGCAATACATATCACAATATATGTTTTCGCATAGCGCAATATATCGCAATATAAAAATTCTCTGCAATACCCACCCCTACAGGAGTCTGAGAGAAAGACTTGAAGGACTTAGTACAAACGCTGGCAACCCCAAATTAACAATGAGATTTAACATTTAACATTTGTGAATGGGTGTAACTCTGGACTAGAGCAATGTTAGTTTTAACCCAAGTGGCTAATGTTGCCTGTTAGACAGACAGACATTTTATTTCAATAATGTAGGCCATAATGCTGGGTGGGGGGTAGCCTAGTGGTTAAAGCATTTGCTCGTCACGCCGAAGACCCCAAACTGATTCCCCAAATGGGTACAATGTGTGAAGCCCATTTCTGGTATTCCCCGCCGTGATATTGCTGGAATACTGCTAAAAGTGGCGTAAAACTAAACTCCTCACTCACTCACAAACATAATGCAAACATGCTGAATATTGGGTGACGAGTGAAATTCAAGATTAATCATTTCATAGCGGTGGGTTTACTTCTTAGTTTTATATAATTAATGTTGTTACAGGTAATTAAATGCACAAAGGTTTCAATTGTTGGAGGCTGAGTCTGATGGGATGTTGAAACACTTGTTTCTTATGTCAGAATATTTACCACGGATAAGTAGGACATGGAGCTCGACTTCAACATAGTTTTGGCCGACAGAGTGGCAGTAAAGGCAGAGACGTTGATCATAGGGTGTATTTGTGTGTCTGAGCATGCCTTGTTCAAGGGGACCGAGACTGTCGACTCTCTGACAGCAAGTATTTACAACCTGGTGAACAATGGCTGTGGTCTGATCTGTGGCTGTACACATGGACTACTTTCAACACAGGTCACCAACTACAAACCTACTGACCCTTCGGTCATTAAGAACTAATATTTATCTACATGTTTCTATTCCATAAACATATGTGATGATAAATGTTATAGCTGACTGCAACGAATACATTATGAGTTGAATATGATATGTTGTACGAATATAAAGTAAAGAATATGAATATTTATTCATGAATATTTTATGGTTAATATTTAGGAATTAAAATAAGGAACATGTCACGTAAGTTGAAACTTTTAAGTGATATTTTCTATTTTCAGGGATGGCAACAGGAAAATCTACTTTCAGCAGAAAACTTAATATTGTGTCATCGAATGACGGGTTTAGACGATTCACAGAAGTGATCAATTTGAAATAAAATAGGCGGAAATCCGCGGATCAGTGGAACATTACCATCTCTGTACTTAGAAAAAGCAATACATCACGAACAATGCTGCTTATATCCTAATGACAGGATAAAGTGGCCTTATTAAGTACTGAAATAAACATAGACAGGATAAAGTACCACTGGGTACAATTTCTGAAGCTCATTTCTGGTGTCCCCTGACGTGATATAAAAGCAGTGTAAAACTAAACTCTCTCAGTCACTGACATAAGTTGCGCTACAGCATGGCGTGGATACATCTTATTTCGCATATCTTACTTAGATAAACAGAAACCTAGTTCCAAGTAAAGAATACTCTCTGAAACCGATTGACAAATAATTTATTCAAGTGACCACAAACAACTATTCTAATTCATGAAGGATACAGTTCGATTCATATCAGGGCTAGTTATAACCTCACTCTATTAATCTATTCTCAAATTTATAACATTCTTCCACTTTAGGCTTAGGAAGAGTACAGACAAATATTATCTTCATTTTCAACATATTTTATCAACATTCTTTGGGTGTGTACATTTAAACACAAGAAATGCACCTTACATGTTAGTTGGTGGGAATGAAAACAACAATCCTACATTCATGTGTTATTTATTGCATTCTTTATTGCAATCTAAACAGGCTGGCAATTAGTTTTTTAAACTCAGTGTACTTTATTGGTCTGGTTTACAATTGAATCAGCCATGAACTAAAAGTGTGACATCACACACAGAAACGCATGGTTCACAAACAAAGAGAGCTGTCAGTTAACTAACAATGTTAGTTTGGTTTGATTTGTTTGTTGTTTACCTCGGTCTTCGCGAAAGCCGCACTCAGCAATATTCCAGCTATATGGTGGTGGCTGGTAAATAATCAAGTCTGGACCAGGCAATCCAGTGATCAACAGCATGAGCATTGTTTCTACGCATTTGGGATACAATGACAAGTGTCATCCAAGTCAGCGAGCCTGACCCCCCGATCCCGTTAGTCGCCTCTTACGACAAGCATGGGTTCCTGAAGACCAGTTGTTAACCAGTTGTTAACCAGATCTTCACAGGTCTGATCTGACAAGTTACACACATCAGTTGCAACTGCTTCTTTCTGATCAACCAATCAGCTTGGAGGCCTTTAAGTCTCAGTTAAACATACAGAGCAGCATATAGTCTGTCTCACAGTCCCTGAACCACATTATTTTCCCTACAGCCTAGCCTTCCCTGTAGTGCTAAAGCCCTAAACAAAGCAAGTCTAGATTTCCCCAGGTTCTGAATCTCTGGTCTCCCTAGGGCTCCTTTTCAATTTAAATGGGCTTGTTTGTTACTATCAAAATTATATATATTCAGAGACTAAGCCTTAGTCTAAGCAGCATAAAACTTTTGTATCACAATACTGAATGTAAACAGGCAGTTCTGAATGGAGAAAATGAGGTGGTGAGGTGAAATGGGGTTTAACGCTGTACTTGAGAAGATTTTAAGCATTGATCTATGAAATTGGGATACAATGACAAGTGTCATCAAAGTCGGCAAGCCTGACCCCCCGATCCCATTATTCATCTCTTACGACAAGCATGGGTTACTGAAGACCAATTCTAACCCGGATCTTCACGGGTCAACCCTGTAAGTAATTCAGGAATTAATTATGGGGATAAATTTAATCTGAAAATCCAACAAACATATAACATACTTGTGTGCAGACTGCAGCGATGCCGAATGTAAGCACAACAAGTCACGTACCTAGGTTGATGGAACACTGGACGGGGTGCGTGTCGTCGAGCTGGTTTTCAACAAGGCGCTGGTACAGTTCTGGGTCTTCCTTTCTTCTTTGCTCAGCACCACTCACAACCATCCATACCTGTTTCCATGGCAACAAATATGTGAAACAGGGTTTTACATGACGGAGAAATATGCAGACAAAAGGCACAAATGTATGTAAATACGCAGTACCTTTTGTCTTTTTCGTCAAATGCAACATATGCATCAGCGTTATACTCAGTCAAGTATACATTCCAGTACTTTTGGGGTTGAGTCCCATCCAGGATTTGAACCGACAGTCTAAGAGTGAGGCACCTAATCAGCAGCACACACGGTCAGCAGTTTAACCCACTCAGCCACCTCGGTTTCCACAAAAATGGAAGTCTGACGACCGGTAGTCTAACTGTGCACTTTTAATTACTGAGAAGGTGTAATCCTAAATATTATTAAGGTTTAAACAGTGAATAATATTAAGGTTTAAACATTCTTAAACATAGTATGCACTATTAAATAATTTTCTGAGAGACATGAGACTCTAATGTTTTTTTAGATGAATGAAATTTTAAAAACAACTTACATCAGCTCTTATATCTGAGGGTACTCCTTTCCTGCAAAACCTTTTAACTGAAAAGAAAATATATTATCAAATGAACAGATATCTATACCAAACTTTCAGCATGGACAAGTAAGAAGGGAAAGTGATTCGATTCTGTCAAGTTGATATTTTTCTAAAATATCTGAAAAATTGCTGCCAAAAGAACTTAGGATGGAATTGCTGATAATTCTGTGTGAGCAGACCAACTAAATTGTAACATGTATGTCCTAATTAATTTCATGAGTTAGTTAAGTTTCTAAGAAAATCCAGGATTCCTTGACTGACTATTCATGGATTTTAAAATGTTTTTTCTGAAAAAAAAATTTCCCCAAATTTCCTGCCACAGGCATTCAGGAATCCTTGATAAGTTTTTGGTTTTCCTAACTCTGAGGTATTTCAACATTGAAGTTTAACTTTTCATTCAATGCAGTAATGCTAATATGAGAATTAAAATTACTTCTTCTATACTCAGCAGCAAAAAGAAATGTCAGTACGAATTCAAAATTAGATAGGCACTGTAATCAAATAATTACAGAAATGGACATAATAAGCAGATCAAGAATTTTTTTTGTGTACAATATCTTGACTCATCAATGAATAACTCAGCACAATTTCAAGACATTACGTGAACGTTTGCAGTCCATTCAGACTCTTGACTTCAGTATCTAGTGTGACCACCACGAGCGGCAATAATTGCAGCACAGCATCTATGCATGAAGTGCTCCAATCGCTTGACGAAGGCCATTGGCACCTGGAACTACACTCTGAGAAAGGCCTGGCGCAATAAATCGGCTGTGTTTGGCCTTGGTATGACATTATTCAGTCTTGTCGGAATTTCATCCCAAAGATGTCCAATTGGGTTTAAATCAGGACTAAGGGCTGGCCACTGCAAACTGTTGACACCGTTCTGCTGTAGGAAATCCCATGCAGCTCTGGCAGTATGGGCCCGGGCGTTTTCATGTTGGAAAATGTTGTTCCGGTGACGTGCGAAATGTGGTGTGACGTGGGGTCTGAGAGCTTGGTCGATGTAGCGCACCGCTGTGATGCCGCCTCCTCTCCCTGGACCAAGGTTCTGGAACACCACAGGACCCACACTCTGGTTCAGGCCTCTTCCACCCCATACCATGATGCTTGCACCTCCCCATGAGTCTCTTTCCATAACACATTGGTCTGAGTAACGCTGGCTACGTCGTCACCATATTCTTGTTCTGCCATCTGCAGTTGATACGCAGCACCGACTATCATCTGTGAACAGAACAGTTCTCCATTGCCTGTATTGCCAGTTTTGGTGTTGTAGGGCAAACTGTAGACATTCACGCCGATGACGAGGGGTGAGGATAGGTCCACGGTAAGGTCTACGGCACAATGGAGGTTCCCGCTGGAGGTTCCCGTTAAGACGTCAGCGTACTGTATCAGTACTGATTGGTCTTACGTGTGTTTCAACTGTCTGGCGTGCTGTTTCGGATGCCTGCATGAAGGGATTCTGTACATGCTGTCGCACAACATGGTGGGCTTGTCGTCTTGTGGTCACGCTTGGTCTGCCAGTACAGGGGCGATCTTTTGTGGTGTTGGTAGCCCAGCCTGTAGATGGTCTGAACGTTGACCTGGAAGTGATTGGCAACGGCTTGTGCAGTGTGGCCAGCTTCAAGTCTTCCTAGCGCCTGGTTCCTCTGAGCTGTCGCAGCATCCTGAGGACGTTGTAATGTGAATGTTTCAACCAGGTTTGGGGGTGCATTTTATAGGGCTGGTGCTTGTGAACAGCACGTGCAGCATGAGTTGCATGAAAAACATGGAGAACACCGTACCATCTCCGATGATCAGGTTGCGTTTTTGAGACCATTTCCTGGGTTCCATTCTCAGTTTGGGAAGTAATGTCTTTGCTCAGGTAAAGTTTGAGATGTTGTCAATAATATACAATCAAAACATTACATGAGTTTACAGGTATCTGTTTCTGCGAAGGAAAATTCCTAACTGACATTTCTTTTGCTGCCTAGTATATATTGGTCTTGCTGCAAATAGCTGCAACAATACGGATGCGTCGTTAAGCAATATAATTCACTCACTCTGTATTGGTTCTGCTATCAGTTGAATACACATCACATCTCACAGAACTGTAACAGTTGTTATTTGTAAAACTATAGCAGTATTGAATTGGTATGTGTTTAATTCCAGTATTTGACAAAAACACTAACTTTTTCTAGATTTTGAAAGTGTCGACTGATCGCCGACAGTGTTTTTCCATCTCTGCGCCCGGCGAGCCAGCACTGACAGGTAGGAAGCCATGAAATCCTCATATGACTTAAAGTCGAAGTCTTCTGGTCGCTGAAACCCATAGCCGTCAACTTTGCTGAAACACAAAAAGTAAACCAAGGTCCTTACTTAATAGACCCATGAAGATCCGGGTAAGAATTAGTGGTGAGACGATTCATCGTTACGCATTGATGCATAGGTCCATGGGCCGGTGATATAGTGAATCGATACAAAGTTTTACATTGTCGCATATCCCGATATGATAATTCAAAATGGCCACAATACAGCAATGTTCAACTTGGAATATTGCCGAATCTCGATATCTGTCAAGATTAAAGACATACTTTAAAAGATATACATACTTTTTTTCCCTTCATAAGTAAACGTTTTCGCGGAAATTCTTGTCTTCAAGAACTGTGTCAGACATAGCGATCACATGTTATCAACATTCACACATCCTCGATAATCTCCAGGGTATATGCTCCGATAAATCTCCACTATACCCTGGATGCATCTATGGCTCAGCCTGATGATTTTATTACCTCCATTTGCTGGCTCCACATTCTCACAGTAGCCAATCAGATAAGCTGCTGTTACAACCGAGCTTGCCAGTGCCAACAAAGATAGCAGTCGCAGCCGCAAAAGTATGTTCGCAGATTTGACTCAGATTTTGGGGAAAACATACAGACAAATTGACAGGTCTGAAACCATAAAAACATATGTGCAAGAACTCCTTCTACCTCTTTCAGAGTACCTCTGCAACAATATATTATTGTGTTGTCAAGTTTAATGGTTAGATAATTTAAAAGGCAAAAGTGAGTTGTGATTGGTACGCTCAACTTCCCAGCGTAGACACCTGATTGGTTAAAAAGCCAACCAAGGGAGGTAATAAAATCATCGGCTTGAGCCGTAGATGTATCCAGGATATAGTGAAGATTTATCGGAAAGTATACCCTAGAGATTATCAAGGATGACATTAACAAAGTCACTGTATAAACTTAATAAGCTCGTTTCCGAATGAACAACAATGGCTGACTTTGACGAAATACTTTAAAACACTAGCTGCTGTTAATCATCACTTATATTTACTTGAAATTACCGAGAAACTGTATACAAGTTATGTTTATAATAGAATAAACATGTAAATGCACTGAAATTAAAAACCGAAAGTTGATGAAGCACTGCCTTCAACTCCCTGCGCCAGTCAAAATGGTGGATGGTAATGTTTTGTTCGTGGAAGCCCCGGCTGTTCTTAAAGCTACTGTTTGGAAGACATTTGGATTTCTGGCTACTAAAAGCCCAATTTTTTCTGTTTATAACAGTATTATGTTTTATTTATTTTGTACTTGGTTTTAAAAAGTGCTTTATGTGACTTTTTTCAAATTAAAGTTTCTTTTATTTAAACATTGTTTTTGTTTTGATCTTAAGGTGTTTTATTGTTGGTGTTTGAATTAAAGGTTTTAGTAACGTGATACATATCGTATCGCCACCCTTTTATCGGGATTCGTATCGTATCGCAGCTTCAGTGCACAATACTTTGGCAATATATCGTTGTGACAAAAATTGTAGTATCGTGATAGATCGTATCGCAGGTTGTATGTCAATACCAGCACTAGTAAGAATTGGTCTTCAGTAACCTATGCTTGTCGTAAGAGGCGACTAACAGGATCTGGTGGTCAGACTGACTGACTTTGTTGACATATGTAAGAGTATCCCAAATGTGTAGATCGATGCCCATGCTGTTGATCACTGTCTGGTCCAGACTTGATTATTTACAGACCACCGCTACATAGTGTAAAACTAAACTCACTCACTCACTGTAAAACATGATTTTTCCTTATCCTGACTCATGTTCTTTTGCTTATCTCCCTTTCCCTTGCAAATGGTAGTGGAACACTTGAATCCTTTGTAGTTCCCGAAGCGGACGTAAAAATACACTCACCCACGAGTTACCTCCCTTTCCCCACGCAAACAGTCATGTGACCAGCCTTTGTCACTCTCTCCCTTTTCGCCCAAGCGGATGGTTCAACGAGAGCTGGAGTCCCATATACGGCAGATATCCTTTATATTTAGATCCTATTTATCAAATTTACGCTGTGTATGGTATTTGGCTATAACTATCATGTATTAATTGTATTAATTTTGAAGAAATTATTGTAATTTGTGACACATTTTCATCGTAATGTAAATTGTTTACATTTAATGAAATCTTGCATTGTTTGCAGGCACCGGCTATCAGTGGCTGATCCTCACCCCCAATGTCCATCGTGCATTAAGCCATGTTCTTCCACCTCACATTGTATATATTGCAGTGGTTATCAAATTTGCAATTTATCCAATAATTGTCTTATATCTATAGACGTGCCATGGAGCGGTTGAGGAAGTCATCGCAAGTCACGGTTGATAAACCTGGAGATCAAGCCAGTAACTGTAGGTTGTTTACTACTGCAGAAATACATAATTCTGGTGCTATGTTGAGTACGTTGCAGGGGCAGTCGTCTGTTACAGGTCGAAAAAGAGGTCTGCTACGACAGAGACGCCCTCTCAGAGTAAGAAAAAGACTACTGCTTCATCCACAAAGCAGAAAAGGGCATCTATAACTAGGTCAACATCGAAATCAACACGACCTAGCAAGTCAACTCATCAGAGGTCGTTTAATGAGGAGATCATCCTACCACACGAGGCAGACGTGTTTGATGAACCACCGTTACTGCTGCCGGAAGTACCTACTAGATCGGCGACGCTGTCGACCTCCACAACTACTAGATCGTCTCCTGCAACTACAACAGCGGGCCAGCTGTTTAACGACCAACCACCAACTTCTCAATGCAGTGAAGTTGAAGCACACAACAAGTCAGCCTTTGCGAATGCTTCATCAATGCCGAATCAGTTCCAGTCAACGCAGAACTTCGATCCAGGCGACTTTATGAGGCAATTTACTACTCATATGATGGCCATGATGGAACGATGCTTTGATGAGGAAGCGAAGGCACGACAGAACCTCTCATCAACTGACAACGTTCGCAAACCCTCAGACCAACACGAACCTAATACGCCTCACAGATCTACATCTGCAGACAACGTTGGCGAACGTGTACATTCAAGAAGGTCATCACATTCGGACGACTCTGTCATCATAGAACAAGATGGAAGGTTCGCGTAGGCTACTAACTCTACGACAACTTCGTCTGCGAACCCTCAACGTTCGAGAACGCCTAGGAATCCATACCCAAGAGCCAGCCGTTCCAGATCTAGATCAAACAGGAAGTTTCGAGAAGAGGCAACGCAGACATCTACAGGGTTCGTTTACCCTCAGATCAACAGACGATATTAGCAACACAGGCATCTACAAGGTTCGCGAACGCTAGGGTTTCGCGAACACATCAACAAGCAGATATCAGCAACGCAGACATCTACAAGGTTCGGACGTCTATAGGGTTCGCGAACCCTTGGATCAACAGGCAGGATGATGACGTCGACTCTATTAACATACGGCTGAATAAAAACGAAGCAATGATTAAAACATTCAAGAATCTGCAGTCAGAATGAAAACGGATGGTTTTGTCAGCACTTATAACTCAACAATAAAAGATCAACAACATGTGCGATCTCTACAGCTGACAGCCTGCACAACCCTACAGCCTGCACGAACCTTACACCTGTAGTAGGTTCAGTTTCGGACGACAACCTACTTGATGAGGGGAATCCCTTTATCTACACGGATGCTGAGGTCTTATCCTGGGTAGCAGATGGCCTGCTGATATTGTCGTTCACTCACTCACTCCAACCCAATAGAGACATACTGCATATATGCTGATGACTTCGACTCCAATATGATATCACCTATGAAGCTGATATCTCAAGTACTGGAGAACCTCAAGGCGACCTTCGTAAAGGGCTTAAGGTTAACGCCTTCAAGAATCCTTGGACGGACATACAGATGATATTATTAACACTCGTCACTCAGTGTGGGGATTAGGAATCTATATCCTATCACCTAGATTCAACATCAGTATTCTTCAAGATCCATACAGACATACGTCTCGACAGCCTCCTTCGTCATGCTGGCTTATATTATCCACATTGGGAATACGTGATTAATATCACAGAACAATATTTTACACTTGGAGCAACCCTTATTCAAGAGGTTTATATGAGCACGTGCTTTTACTCAACCAACTATTGCACCAGATTTTATGGAGGCCTAGGTGACGTCATGCTTGAAGCTGATTGGTCCAGGACAGACAACGCCTCTTACTGACAGAACAAGCGCCAGCAAGGTTACTGACTTGTAAACAAACCCGTTGTACGGGGGAATACTTCATCTGCAGCCTTGAAAACAGCATACAGCTACGGCCTGTTATCATCATGGGAATCTAATAGATGTGGCAGCAGGATAAACGATGTTTATCTTGGAATTTTTCGCTGATAAAAGCCTGTATGTGTACCTGTCTTCTTCGATACTACACTGGAACCAGTCTTGCTATAAATAGGCAACGCTTCGATGTATGCTGATCAACACAGATCATCTGCGTATATAAGGGGAAGAACGATGTATCATCACTGCAAATTGCCATTCTGGACAAGGTTATTGTCATCGCTGAAGCCTATCTCGAGGATGAGAAGCGCACAAGAAGAAAGAAATGGTAGTGATACCCATCTCTGTGAGTCGCGCAATGTCAAGTTAGAGTTACGTCCCTTGCTTGCCTGTTGCAGAAATGAAGGGTATTTTTCCTTTGGAATTTCCTTGGCCCCGGGACTATTTACATGTGTAACGAAGCCCACTGATGCATCAGCGGAGACTTTGCAGTGCATTCTGCCTAGACAATGCAATCTAGACGCATCAACAAGCAGATCAACTCAGCTGAACTTAACAATCAAGTTGCTCACGCAACTAGGATGGCTAGTGAACCTGATGAAGTCCGAGTTGGAACCAAAACAAGATCTTCAATTTCTGGGGATAAGATTATCACAACACAGAATCGAATTGTGATCCCAGAAGATCGTTGGGTCAAGATACAAGCCATGACTCCTCAAGCAGTCATCTCTCTGTTAACACTACGAAACCAGGCAATGTCTACTCGGTCTACTAACTTCAGCACAGGACTTGACTCGTACAGGAAGGTTACAACTACGTTCGTTGCAACAATTCCTGGCAAAACATCTGGACAGCGTCAACCCTATCTCGCTACCAGACAATCTCAAAACGTACCTATTTTGGTGGACTCACAGGTCGAATGTCTGCGGAGGGACCTATTTACAAGAGCCGGCCTTCGACACGCATCTTTATGTAGATGCATTGCTACAGGGATGGGGTGCGCATCTCAACAACCAAGCTGCATCAGGGAATGAACAGAACAGCATCTTCACATCAATCTGCTGGAAATGAAAGCTGTGATCAACGCCGTACAACTATGGTCGAGCTCGCTGATCAACAGAATGCTGATGGTCCACACGGACAACTCTACAGTGTCATTTTCCATAAATCGGCAAGGATCAACAAGATCGCCAAGCCTACTTCAGCTCACATTCCAGTTGTTCAACATCACAGAGGATGCAAACATCTGGTTAAAGGCGTGTCACATACCGGGAGCCAAGAACGTACTAGCAGACGTTCTTTCCCGAGCACTTCATCCGTCACCCACGGAATGGATGCTCCATCCAGAAACATTCCAGCTCATCACAAGGGAAATAGGATCCCCTTGCATAGACCTGTTCGCCACGAGGTTCAACAAACAACTACAGACGTTTGTCTCACCAGTGCCAGATCCCCAAGCCTGGGCAACAGATGCACTGAGCATATCATGGGAAGGACTAAACGCATACGCGTTTCCACCTCTGATCTTACTACCGAAAGTGCTGTTGAAGATCAAACAGACACAGGCGCTACAACTGACTTGGTCGCGACCTATTGACCAGCGAGAGTCTGGTTCCTAGACCTAATAGAAGATCTCGGAAGTCCAACCCTCAAACTACCAGAATGGTCGAACCTACTCAGACATCCGCACACCAAACAAGTCCACAGGAACCCTACACTGTTCCAGCTACACGTGTGGACCGTATCAAAACCTGTTTGAAGAAAAGAGGATGCTCCACCAGAGCAGCGAAAGCAGTAACGCTAGGGTTACGCAGATCTACTCGCAATTTGTATGACGACAAATGGCAGAAATTTGAGCGATATGTAAGGCAGAAGGGATGAGGTCTCATCCTCAAGTGGCGGAATATCTATGTCACCTTAGATATACAAGACATCTGAAAGGTTCGACATTATCCACATATCTGGCAGCCATCAGTACAGTCATCACTATGAAGTCAGGCATCAAATTGACGAAGTACCAGAATTACTAGCTCTGCTGCGATCTTTTAAACTGGAGGACCAGCAAAAGAAATTCAGAGCACCAGCCTGGGATCTGAATGTAATTCTACGTCATCTCATGAGCGATGCCTCCGAACCTCTAGAACAAACTACCTTCGAGCTACTCACACAGAAAACTCTGTTCCTGCTTGCCCTAGCCACGGCAGCTCATATGTCTGAGATACATGCGCTGGACTTTGGACGAACTAGATTTGACACGGGGCACCGTGCTGCAGTACATCTAGGACTTAGATGGGACTTTATTGCAAAGAATCAACTACCTGGTCAACCAGATAGACAGTTCCATGTGCCAGCGCTATCTACGATCCTCGGACCAGAGGACACCCAGGACTTATCCTTGTGTCCTGTCAGAGCCTTTGAAGATATATCTTCAAAAGACTAAAACAAGGCAAAGAAAATTCAAGCACCTATTCATCCCCTTGTCGACGGAGACAGCAGTGGAAGTCTCAAGAACGACAATATCGTTTTTGATGAGAGCCGTTATATTAAGAGCCTACAAAGCAGCAGGATTAGAACCTCCAAGAGCTTCCAACCCACACGAAGTCAGAGCACTGGTGTCAACACTGGCTCTGCATGGAAACTGCTCTATATCATCGATTATGGAGGGCTGCTTCTGGAAGTCAGATACAGTGTTTGCCAACCACTACCTCCTAAGGGGTCGCAACTCATTTATGATAAAGATCTTATCATAATCTATGGGGTGTTATAGATAACTAGTAAAAAGAAGATACTAGTATCTATTAAGCCACATGAATCTACAAGATTCACTTGTCTGAGAGAGAAGTAAGACAAGATGGTGGTCCTCCCGAGTTACAACGGAAGTTGGAAGAATAGGATCTAGGAAATGTTGTTACGCAGTTCCCATGGGGGAGGACGTATATATGGACAGCTATTGAATCCAGGAAGTGGCTTGACCCACCACCAATCCGTAGGATTCTATAAGCAAAAGATCATGAGTCAGGATAAGGAAATATATGTAAACATGTCAAATCATTCTAGACTTGCATAGACTCCTATTTAATTAATTATTTTAGGGTATGGAAGACAGACTACACAAACAGGTATATCGTGAGGCATACCATGGACATCAGGGAGAATTTAAACTTCAAATGGAAGTACCACAAGCCTTCATTGTGATCTGTTGTGTCAATAGTAACAAAACTCATTATTTTCAGATCATTTATGAGTCATTGAGGATCTACATTCACATACATCTTTAATCTCTGCCTTGTATATAATTTAACACCACTGCAGGTATATATACATCCTTAACATCACTGCCATCTCTGCTTTAACATCACTGCCATCACTGCTTTAACATCACTGCCATCACTGCTTTAACATCACTGCCTTCACTGCTTTAACATCACTGCCATCACTGCTTTAACATCACTGCCATCACTGCTTTAACATCACTGCCTTAACATCACTGCCATCACTGCTTTAACATCACTGCCATCACTGCTTTTACATCACTGCCATCACTGCTTTTAACATCACTGCCATCACTGCTTTAACATCACTGCCATCACTGCTTTAACATCACTGCCATCACTGCTTTAACATCACTGCCATCACTGCTTTAACATCACTGCCATCACTGCTTTAACATCACTGCCATCACTGCTTTAACATCACTGCCATCACTGCTTTAACAACATAACATCACTGCCATCACTGCTTTAACATCACTGCATCACTGCATCACTGCCATCACTGCTTTAACATCACTGCCATCACTGCTTTAACATCACTGCCATCACTGCTTTAACATCACTGCCATCACTGCTTTAACATCACTGCTTTAACATCACTGCCATCACTGCTTTAACATCACTGCCATCACTGCTTTAACATCACTGCCATCACTGCTTTAACATCACTGCCATCACTGCTTTAACATCACTGCCATCACTGCTTTAACATCACTGCTTTAACATCACTGCCATCACTGCTTTAACATCACTGCCTTTAACATCACTGCCATCACTGCTTTTAACATCACTGCCATCACTGCTTTAACATCACTGCCTTAACATCACTGCCATCACTGCTTTAACATCACTGCCTTAACATCACATCACTGCATCACTGCTTTCACTGCTTTTAACATCACTGCCATCACTGCTTTAACATCACTGCCATCACTGCTTGCTTTAACATCACTGCTTTAACATCTGCCATGCTTTAACATCACTGCTTTAACATCACTGCCATCACTGCTTTAACATCACTGCCTTAACATCACTGCCATCACTGCTTTAACATCTTTAACATCACTGCCATCACTGCTTTAACATCACTGCCATCACTGCTTTAACATCACTGCCATCACTGCTTTAACATCACTGCCATCACTGCTTTAACATCACTGCCTTAACATCACTGCCATCACTGCTTTAACATCACTGCCTTTCTCGACACTAATCGACCCTTCTAGAATCTCCTGACCCACCGCAACATATCAAGTGACCTATATAGAATTCTTTGTGAAACTTCCTGACCATGATTGCACATGCATTATGCAAAACCATTTATTCGTTTCCATGGTGAAGTTACTAATCTTTGCCATCAGTAATTGATTTTACAAGGGACAGGTTGAGACCAGGCAGTGAAACATTCTTAAAACAGTTGGAGCATTTGACTGCAGACTACTTAGTGACAGTATAACACTAGATTACTACAGTATTACACTAGTCTACTACAGTATAACATTAGACTACTACAGTTTTACACTAGGCTACTATAGTATTACACTAGTCTACTACAGTACTTCACTAGATTACTACAGTATTACACTATAGGACTACTACAGTACTACACTAGTCTACTACAGTTTTACACTAGGCTACTACAGTACATCACTAGATTACTACAGTATTACACTATAAGACTACTACAGTACTACACTCAGTCTACTACAGTATTACACTAGACTACTACAGTTTTACACTAGGCTACTACAGTTTTACACTAGGACTACTACTACTACAGTCTACTACAGTACACTAGACTACTACAGTTTTACACTATAGTCTACTACAGTACTTACACTAGATCTACTACAGTATTACACTAGGCTACTACAGTTTTACACTAGACTACTACAGTTTTACACTAGGCTACTACAGTACTTCACTAGATTACTACAGTATTACACTATAAGACTACTACAGTACTACACTAGTCTACTACAGTTTTACACTAGGCTACTACAGTACTTCACTAGATTACTACAGTATTACACTATAAGACTACTACAATACTACACTAGTCTACTACAGTTTTACACTAGACTACTACAGTTTTACACTAGGCTACTACAGTACTTCACTAGATTACTACAGTATTACACTATAAGACTACTACAATACTACACTAGTCTACTACAGTTTTACACTAGACTACTACAGTTTTACACTAGGCTACTACAGTACTTCACTAGATTACTACAGTATTACACTATAAGACTACTACAGTACTACACTAAGTCTACTACAGTTTTACACTAGTCTACTACAGTTTTACACTAGGCTACTACAGTACTTCACTAGATTACTACAGTATTACACTATAAGACTACTACAGTTTTACACTAGACTGCTACAGTACTTCACTAGATTACTACAGTACTACACTAAACAGTACTACTACTACTACCTGACATGTGTCGCCGTGACAAGTGGTCCCCTGACAAGTTGGTTCCACTCTATTTCGGTTTTTAAAGTGAGTGAGTTGAGTTTAACGTTACTTTGATGCAGACACTGTTCTTAAGCATTCACCACTTTGCCAAACACCACAAATCCACAAGCCCACAAGCCTAGAGCATAAAACATAAACAGAGCAAGCGAACAGCTTGTGAAGAAACCTGGAAAAGCATGTCAGTTTGATGTCAGACGATAGCGTAAGTGATTTCAGGGGCTCTTAGATGTTGAACTTTGAAGATGGGTATGATGCTGAAAAGCATAATCCGGTCAATTTCAGGATACAAACCCAGTGATGAGTGAAAGTTTGACACCACACCATCAGTACTAGTGAGAATGGTTTTACGCTACCTTTAACTATACTCCAACAGTTCAATAACAAGGGATGTCTCAAACTGGCTTCACACATTGTACCCAAGTGGGGAATCGAACCCACGTCTTCGGCATGAAGAGCGAACAGTTTCAAACCACAAGGCTCACCACCGTCCTCATGCTCTATTTCGACACGCAGCTGACAGTGCTGTGTGAATAGCATCACAATAGTGTTGCCAGTTTCTGCAATATTCACGTGAGCAGTCTCAGATGAAAAACGTTAAAAAGACGTTTACCCAGAACATGCTGAGGAAAGATATTGAACAAGACATGCATCACCAATATTTGATCAGGCCTCATCCTTGACCAGAAATACCAAAGGTTTCCTCCAAGAACACTCTGCTCGTAATAGACATCGCTGTGGAAAACTAGCATGTTGACTGAGCCCCTGACAAAAGTAATTATCCCATACCTCAACTGACACAAAGTTCATTTAGCAACAGATGGGAAGATGCATGCTGACTAATGATAGTGGAATGTGACAGAATTCCTTCCTGTGACTTTCATTGATTCTTACAGCATGTCGCCAGTCAATCGGGAAGCTGAATATTAAATCCGTCTATAAATATGCATCCATTGGGATCTCATCAAATGCTCATGTCCTTGTGATTAGTTGTGCAACAAGTAGTTTTACACTTCAGAAATGAGACAGTGATGTAATGAGGTGTTACATATATATTCAATTACTGATACTACTTTCTCTCATTCATTATTGAGGTCACATTCAAAGCTTGTGATGTTATGATTAGTTGTTCAACATATAGTTTTCATGTCGACGAAAACAAATTGGATGGTTGAGGTATGGTGTTTATTGAATTGCTTATACTGATTTGTTGATTAGATTTTGGTAAATGACCATGTGCTTGATCAGCATGTTTGGTTCTGATTGTTCTCGTCAGTTGTGTTCGGTGTGTAATGGCCAAATGTGGTGGAATGTTTCTGATCACTGGAGAATCAATGACCTCAAAATGTGTGACTGTCAGTACTCCAACAGGTAACAAGGGATGCCACAAATGAGCTACACACATCGCACTCTTATGTAGGGAATCAAAACCCAGCCAGCACAAGCACTATGTATATTCAATGGCTATATCTTGGTTTTTGGCGTTTAACGCCACACTCAGCAATATTCCAGCTATATGATGGTCGTCTGAAATTATCAAGTCTGGATTAGACAATCCAGTGATCAACAGCATGAGCATTGATCTACGCAACTAGGATACAATGACGTGTGTCAACCAAGCCAGTGAGCCTGACCACCCGATCCTGTTAGTCGCCTCTAACAAGCATGGGTTACTGAAGATAAAGTCTAACCCGGATCTTCAGATAGTAATAAATAGGTTGATTTTGTGAAGTTTGATTGATCTCACGCTGGTGGAACAGCATATTAAATAAGAATAAATACACAGAATGATTAACAACATGGTAATGTGTGTGCGTGCATGTGTGTGAATGCATGGATGGAAGTACACACACACAAGCACTCACACATGCACACACAAACACATGCATGCACATGTACACACATACACACACATACGTGCGTGCACACACATACACACGCAAGCGTGCATGCACACACACGTACATCTATCACTGTTTACAGTACAGAATTACTAACTTATCATAACTGACATATTTAACATGCATTCCTGTCAGTTTATGTCAATCCCACATATCCAAAGGTGGGGATAATATCATTGAAGTGCAAATGAATCTGGTAAACATTGATCGGACAACATCTGGCATGTCTGAACAAGCTAACCAGCTGAATGGCCATCAATAACAACGCCAAGTCCTATATGTCCTACAGCTATATTTCCCTCAGCAAATGGAGGTCACATTGGTCTGTTCACTAAGTGCAAGCTGTAGTGATATTAGTTGTTTGTTGACTTAACGCCACAGTCAGCAATATCCCACCTATACAACAACAGTAAACAGTCAAGTCTGACAATCCAGTGATTGATGTTCTGATGACACACAATCCAGCTAGTGCCAGAGTTTGAGCATCAATGTAGGTGCAACCACCACAGGTTGCTAGGATCTATTCAAAATCATGATTCCCAGCTAACAGTGTAAGTGCAACCACCACAAGTTGCTAGGGATCTATTCAAACTGGAATCCCAACCTTCAATGCAAGTGCAACCACCACAGGTTGCTAGGGACCTATTCAAAATCAGGAATCCCAGCCAACAATGTAAGTGCAACCACCACAGGTTACTAGGAATCTATTCAAACCAGGAATCAACAATTCAAACCAGGGAATCCCAGAATCCCAACAACATAAGTGCAACCACCACAGGTTGCTAGGGATCTATTCAAACCAGAATCCCAACCTTCAATGTAGGTGCAACCACCACAGGTTGCTAGGGATCTATTCAAACCAGAATCCCAACCTTCAATGTAAGTGCAACCACCACAGGTTGCTAGGGATCTATTCAAACCAGAATCCCAACCTACAATGTAAGAGCAACCACCACAGGTTGCTAGGGACCTATTCAAACCAGAATCCCAACCAACAATGTAAGTGCAACCACCACAGGTTGCTAGGGATCTATTCAAACCAGAATCCCAACCTTCAATGTAAGTGCAACCACCACAGGTTGCTAGGGATCTATTCAAACCAGAATCCCAACCTTCAATGTAGGTGCAACCACCACAGGTTGCTAGGGATCTATTCAAACCAGAATCCCAACCTACAATGTAAGTGCAACCACCACAGGTTGCTAGGGATCTATTCAAACCAGAATCCCAACCTACAATGTAAGAGCAACCACCACAGGTTGCTAGGGACCTATTCAAACCAGAATCCCAACCTTCAATGTAAGTGCAACCACCAAATGTTGCCAGGGATCTATTCAAACTGGAATCCCAACCTAAAATGTAAGAGAAATCACCACAGGTTGTTAGACCTTTTTCCTTTCATTCGTTGGCCTTTTTATAATTTTCAAACAAAGAAGTTTTAACAGGACAGCATACTGAACCAACCAAAGGAAAATTGATAATTTCATAGAACACATATTTTTGTACTAATTATTCCTCATGCTTTAAGAGCTGTGGTAATAATATTTTTTCTCATTTCATTTAATTTTAGAACAGAGCTGCCAAAATAAGAAAAAATGTCAAATGTCAAATGTCCTTAATTAATTTTCATATTCATCAGTCAGTCTTACTAGGTCTTGTAAATCAAGGCCCTACATATAATAATTCCTTTAGTGCTGTAATAAACTGTGATCTTCTTCATGCACACTGTGTGTCAGAACGACATTGAAGAGAAATAGGATGTTTGCTGTCCAAGGATATCACTTGACAAACATACAAAAATAACAATGATTAAACAGAGTGTTGTTTGCAGGTCCACAGTGCTGTAAGCTAATGATGAACTAATTAGCAAAGCAGGATCACTGTTCTCAAACCCCAGCTGGTCTTATCATGGCACAGGAACAACTCACCAGACGTTTTGATGAAGATCCTAGAAAAACATCTTGGGGTTATACTTTTTCAAATGTCATTCGGACTTAGAGCCCACACTTCCTGAGTAAGGCACCTGGTTGCTGGCTCACAAAGAATTTTTACATAAAAACAATGTAATCCGAAATTATTACATGTTCCATTCGACTATTCAATCAAGGTAGCAGTGCCAATTTGAACTTATCAGAGGGCGGGTACACAAAATACTGGTACTGCTCCAGACAAACAGATTCCAAGACAAAATTGGTCCCTATGGTGGATGTACTAACAGCCCAGTACGTATTCTAAGCTGCGCTGGAGAGTGGGTTATGTCGCCTTTATCTGAGTGAGTAAGTTTGAATCCCTGAACAATAACACATGTTACATTTGAGTGAGTGAGTGAGTATGTTTTTTACGCCGCTTTTAGCAATATTCCAGCAATATCAGGGCGGGGAACAGCAGAAATTGGCTTCACACATTGTACCCATGTGGGGAATCGAACTGGGTCTTTGGCATGACGAGCGAATGCTTTAACCACTCGGCTACCCCACCGCCTCTGTTACATCTGACCACTTTCTGAAAGGTCTTATCTCCATGATCAAATGTGCTAGAAGTTTTAGTTCTTTGGAAACATCAATAATATATTTACCTCACTCTCTCTCTTTCTCTGTGTTAGTGTCTGTGTGGATATAGGAGAATGTGAAAGACTCTGACAGGAATGGTACACTGATGTGTTTCATGGAGAAACAAAATTTGTGATTCCCTAAGTGAGTTTGACTTGAGCCATTCTTTTTTGCCTCAGGAGCAGTTTTAAGGAGAATGGTATCTGAAGCTGACAGGCTCCCTAAAGACAACTGTGGGTACAAGATCAATGAGAAAATAATGTGGGGTGATATTGATCACAGGCATGAAGGCGTGTGCATATTACAGGGTTGTGTGATAAGTCAGCGCTAGACAGTCAACCAGAAAGAAACCCACAAAGATCATTCACCTATGATTCATGACACTTGTCATTATTCATGAACTGCTTGTGAGAATTCAAAAACTCTAGGTTGTAAAGAGTTGCTGCTTGAGATAACTATATATTCCACCACAAGCACACACAAAGACCAGGGACCTTGCATACCTATAGCTAGAGTGCCCCCAACTCCTTCCCCACTCAAGTACCCCCCCACACCTTGTCCTTGTGGTTAAAGCGTTGCGCTCATCACGCCGAAGACACGGGTTCGATTCCCCTCATGGGTACAATGTGAGAAGCCCATTTCTGGTGTTTTTAAATTGTTATATCTAGCAAAGAAAGATCTATCAAATAAAGACAAAAATATCTGATAAATGATGATGCTGTTCTAAGGACACACACTTTCAGTTTATATTAGAACTGGACATTGATTGGAATGTATTTCATGTAGATTTACAGACTGATGTGACTCAAATACCATAACACAAATGATGCATACATATGACAATCACATCTAAATACATACTACCGTGAAGGTCCGGTTAGAATATTGGCCTTCAGTAACCTCATATGCTTGTCATAAGCGGCAACTAACGAGGATCGGGTGGTCATCTTCGCTGGCTTGGTTGACACATGTCATCATTTCCCAATTGCGCAGATCGATGCTCATGCTGTTGATCACTGGATTGTTTGGTCCAGACTCAATTATTTACAGACCGCTGCCATATAGCTGGAATATTGTTGAGTGTGGCGTAAAACTAAACTCACTCACTCACTCTAAATACATAAGAACAAAATTAATTTTACAAAAAACCCACCAAAGTATTTACATGACACAAATTCTCAAAAAAGTGTAATTTATGTATCTCCAAATAAAACATAAAAACGACAAAAATTATGATAATGATGATGATAATCTTTAAAAAAACATCACCATGGTCATTGTCAACAACGGTATAGATCTACTGATAGTCACGATTATCATAAAGTTAATAAATTCCAGACACTTGGTTTCAATATACCAATTCAACAGATCATGAAATAAGATATTATTGTCACAAACATCCACCGTAGAACACGAGTTGAGTACGCCCTACAACGTATGAGTGATTCAAACAAATCGATCGGCAGAACTCCACTCGCATCACGACTCATTACAAGTACTCACGTAAGTAGTACCAGTTTAGGGAGGCAGGGCGAAGATACCGCAGAATACCGATCTACCTCACTGACATACGACAGGTTATGGCTAGACATTTTTACACTTTCAATTCATATTACAAAAATAACAAGCCTTTACCTTTTCTGAAACGATTGCGAGCCTCCAGCCATTCTCTCATTCGCCGCCGCCGCTCGAACGACACTCGAATGCTATTCGGAAACCTGACTAGCTCAACACGCGTTTTATGTGACTTCTGATGGAGGAAAATATACAAAGGGGAAGTAACTGCAGTACCAAGTGAAATTTTCTGCATTTGTGACAGAAACACCGAAAGCTCCACACACTGCAAGTCCCTGTAAGGAGCGTGTTTACAATATTAATCAGAGGTCGGACTCTTCACCTGAGTTGCGATAATAACAGTGAATATTTGCCAGCCCGTAATACCTATTATTAGAGGATTATTAGTTGTACGGACATATACCGTCGTCCGATAGTCGACATAACACTTTTCTATAGGGAAACACGTAAGATTGTATACAAATTAATATAGGCAACAACAGTTTCTTTTGCCATTAAATTTAGAGACACACGAAGGCACACTTCGTGTATTCAATATAAGCCTGGCGAGAATACTAAATTGTGACGTCATTTTGAATGTAGTCATGAATAGGTAAGATAATTGTATCTAGAAAACAAAAATGTAACATCAGTGATCGAATACTGTCTACTCGGTGTAACAATGGATGGCAATATAAGTTTATTAATTGCTGAAATTTGTAAATGATATGTACGATATGATTTGATGCATTGAGCAGTTTTGTAACTCTAAACAACGATTGCGGCAGGTGCACGATGTTGTTTTAATAGGAGGTTGGGTAAGTAAGTGAGTGAGTTTGGTTTCACGCCCCTTTAGCAATATTCCAGCAATATCACGGCGGGGGACACCAGAAATGGGTTTCACACATATATACATTGTACCCATGTGGAGAATCGAACCCGGGCCTTCGGCGTGATGAGCGAACGCTTTAACCACTAGGCTACCCCACCGCCCGGTTCAAACAGAAGGATCCAATGTTTTCACACCTTATTTCAAAATACTGATAAGTTCGATGATGGTAATGATGGTGATGGTAATGATGATGGTTTAGATAGTGGTGGAGATGATGATGATGATGATGATGATGATGATGGCGAGTTTCTAACACATTATCATCTGCAGCTGATCAGTGGGAACGCTGGTGCATCAATTGTTTCTGGTTATTTTATCCACCCGCCTCGTTACCAATGATACGTTTAGCAATTCCAGTTTTATTATTACATAATATTATATATAATTTTCAAATAATCATGTCGCACCTTAAACTGGTTCAGTATGGAGGCATTGATGGAATATAAATTTTTTCTTTTTTTAAATATTGTTGTTTGTGTGTATGTGTGTGTGTGTGTGTGTGTGTGTGTGTGTGTGTGTGTGTGTGTGTGTGTGTGTGTGTGTGTTGTTTTTTTATTGAAATTGTTAAACGTCACACAAAGCGATACTCCAGCTAGATCTGTAATTGGCGGCCTGTGAATGGCGGAACGATACAGTCAAGAGATTAACACCATGAGCATTGGTGTACGCAAATTTGAAACGGTGACGTGCATCAACCGAGCCAGCCTATAAACTCCTGATCCTGTTAGTCGCGCCTTACAAGCAGGAGTTGTTGCATCTTATCCCGGATTTGCATGGACAGTGATTAGATCGCCATCGTTATCATAACTTTATATAGAAACACACACGCTGGATGTCCTATAAATGTTTTGTAAACATTTTCGGGTCCACCTTTCTTTAAAAAAATTGCATGTTTTGAAACTCGTCTTTGAATAACAACCATCATAAATTGAGTTAGCCGAGTGGTTAAGGCGTTCGTTCGTTACGCCAAAGACCCGAGTTCGATTCCCAATATTGGTACAATGTGTGAAGCCCATTTCTGGTGTCCCCCGCCGTGATATTGCTGGAATATTGCTAAAAGTGGCGTAAAACTAAACTCAGTCAGTCAGTCACTACAATGTCAACGTGACAAAGGTCCGTGCAAATCCGGGTTAGAATCGCGATCTTAACAAACCAATGCTTCTCGTAAGCTGTCAGACTCGCCGACTTGGTTGACACATGTCATCGTATCCCAATAGCGTATGTCTATGTTCATGCTTTTGATCACTGGATTGTCTGGACCAGACTCGATTTTCACAGACCATAATATAGCTGGACTATTCCTGAGTGCGGCCAAACTTAACCAACGTGACAAAGTATTCTCTGACGTCAATACACGTCACGTCAATTTAGAATACTACATGGACGAGTTCTCGTTAGATGCCAGTTTTACGAAAACGAACTTTCCATGATAGATAAGATAGAAAGTTCACGAGTTCCGTTAAATTGGTAACTAACGACAACGTGTATCGTATTCTATTTATTGCCCATGTTTTAAATAAATTAGAGTTGATATTTTGGGGGGGTATTATTTTGACGTTTTGTATTGACGAACCGAAACCGGTTTAGAGAGAGGTTGTCGAGCAATAAACATAACAAAAACCTTGTGCACTAGAGCCTAAAATTCTAGAATTTGGGTAGAAAAACAATTGGTTGATATGTGTGTGTTTATTTCGTAACGGGGCCATAGGCCGATGCTACAGATATTGTGGTACAGATATTTGTTGTATACAGAGAAATGATGGCTAACAATTATAATAAATGTATTTAAACATGAGTAACAGCTTTTACAAAATAAATGCTTTAGAAAGACTGACTGAGTTTGGTTTTACGCCGCTTTTAACAATATTCCAGCAATATCACGGCGGGGGACACCAGAAATGGGCTTCACTCATTGTACCCATGTGGGGATTCGAACCCGGGTCTTCGGCGTGACGAGCCAACGCTTTAACCACTAGACTACCCCCACCGCCCCGCATTAGAAAGAGGCATCTATAAAAAAAAAACATTTTTCTTTTCTTGGCTGCTAAAAATTTTACAGAGTTTCTTAAGATGACACCTTCTGAGAGAAACAATGCTGGCATTGATATATAGTGTAGAAACATTGAAGAATGTTTAATGAGAGGATACATAACGTTAAGTTTGATCTATGAGAAAGAGACTGAAACTTCAGCAATCAAGGTTCTCGAATCCGCCACTTCGAGATTATATTTAACCATCACCCTGCGTGGTCATCAACGGCTGTGTTGCGGACAGGCCACGTTTTGCCTTACTGGTCAGAGACCATATACCGTTACTGGTGCAGTGATTTGTGTGGAAGTTCATGTTAAGGATTCCACCATATGTGACACCACAGGGGTTCGAATCACTGTTTGGACAATAATTTTTAAAAATAAAAATCTAGAGTTTTGCAAACGTATATGTTATGAATAACATATATTTCAAATTTGAACGAAATCGGTGAAGAAATGGCTTTTTAAGAAAAAAAATTGTAATGAGTGCATCGGGAGAATTTTCTTAAAAATCCATTTCTTCACCGATTGCGTTCAAATTTGAAATATAAGTTACTCATACCATATATAAACGATACATATAGCTGGAATACTGCTGAGTGCGGCGTTAAAGAACAAATAATCAAACAACTGAATGTATCGGTAAATGTTTCATGTTTCACATTACTGATGACTGGTTATGAAACGTTGTGCATTACGGGAACTGCCGAGTATGGCCGAATGAGCGGAATTGAGCGGTTTAGTGTTCAACGGAAGGCAGTCATTGAGAACCTCTCAACGCCAGAAGGGAATGACCGTTATTTTCCGATATGGTTTTCCTGTTGGTAGTTGCTGATATGCTTGATAGGGATATTATACTGACCACTTACCCGGCGTTCAGTTGATTGCTTCTACGTGGGTGTCCGGGTGAAACTTGACCCGAGTAACCGGAAATCCGCCACCAAACTTTTGGCACTGTATTTTATTCGTGATTTAATTGTGTATGATCGTATAAGATGAGGGGCGGTGAGGTAGCCTGGTGGCTTAGGCGTTCGCTCATCACGCCTAAGACCCGAGTTCGATTCCCGTCATGGGTACCATGTGTGAAGCCCATTCAGGGGCGGATACAGCTTTTGAGAAAGGTGTGTGTGTGTGTGGGTGCACACTATTGAGAAAAGGGAGGGTGAACACTTCATTTTCACTTGAGTTTCAATGGTCTTTTAATAAACTTTCAGGACAAAAGGGGGGTGCGCACCCCTGCACCCCCCTACCCCCTCTGGATCCGCCTATGTCATTTCTGGTGTCCCCCTCCATACTCACTCACTCACTCCAATAATATCCGTTTACAGGCCGGTCAACATGGCTGGAACATTTTTGACAGGGTAATACTGAGGTTGGTTTGATGATTAAGCAGTGTCAGTGAGTGTGAGCGAAGTTAGTTTTACTCCGCTTTTAGCAATATTCCAACAATATTACGACAGGAGACACCAGAAATGGGCTTCTCATATTGTACCCATGTTGGGAATTGAACCCGGATCTTCGGCTAGAGAAGCGGGCGCTTTAACCACCAGGCTACCCCGCCGAAAGCATTATGAGATACTATGTATGTGGCGTCGAAGATGGAGAACAGTGAGTGAGTATGGTTTTACGCCGCTTATAGCAGTATTCCAGCAATATCACGGCGGAGGACATTAGAAATGGACCTCACACATTATACACATGTGGGGAATCGAACCCAGATTTTCGGCGGGACGAGCGAACGCTATAACCACTATGCTGCCCCGCCAGCCCCAATTCGAGAATAGTATTCCAAAAATATGCTGTTTGGAGCAGACTGTTTTATGTTGTGAAGGAAACCAAGAAAGCTTCACACACTGCTCGATTTCGTTCTATTTTAATCAGATATACCCGTGAAGGTCCGGGTTAGTATTGATCTTCAGTAACCCATGCTTGTCGTAAGAGGCGACTAACGGGATCGGGGGGGTCAGGCTCGCTGACTTGGTTGACACATGTCAACGTATCCTAATTGCAATGCTCATGATGTTAGTCACTGCATTGTCTGGTCCAGTCACGATTATCTGCCATATAGCTTCAACACTGCTTAGCGAGGCATTAAACAACACGTCAACAAGCATGTCCGACCTGGGCTTCCTTCCCCTGAGAGGTCGTAGCGCTACAACTGCCATAAGTATATTCAAGTATGGGAGTTACTATAGTCTTTCCTCCACGATCGCTTTGTATTGTAGAACAAGGCCTCGCCGAGAAATAGCCCGCCGTCCTCATTTCTAGGCCAACTGAAACTGACACCCTTAATCGTCGAGTGACATGAAGCTGATTGAAGGACAATGCAGTTTGTTTGTTTTGTTACTGTAATGGGACACGTGTGTAGGTTTAGAGTTGCAATAATCAAGCCGTATGGCGGCGGTCTGTAAATAATCGAGTGTGGACCAGACAATCCAGTGATGAACACCAAGAGCATCGATCTGCGCGAATCGGAATACGATGACGTGTCAACCAAGTCAACGAGGCTGACCACCCGATCCCGTTAGTCGCCTCTTACGACAAGCAGGGGTTGCTGAAGACCAATTCTAACCCGGATCGATCCGCCGCTTAATGAGGGAGGCATTTTGAAGCTCATAGTGATGGGGTCTCCTCGTTTTGCCACCAACATATTGTTAAGGGTGGCGAAGCAGTCATGCGTGTTGATTGGAAGAACAATAGGAGGTGGCAAGGGTCGTCTCAAGTATTATAAACAGTATTATTAAACTTTGCACAATATTTACATTACAGTGTCTTGAGTATTATTCATGAAATTGCACAAGATTAATGCATTTACACAATAACATAAAATTTTAATACAGTACAAAATAAGAATATTAAGAAATTTATTACATAGGTTACACACTTTTACAATCATAAACAATTATAATAAACAAGTCAAATGAGGTGAGATACAGAATGGGCATACTCCACTGGCATCTTGATGTTGGCTACTAAAAAAAAAGTACTGTCGGAAATAGGAAAAAAAAAGTTTTTAGGCTGTTACTCTGTATCCCTAAAATTTACACAACTGCAATTAGCATATGTCGAAATAACCCACTTCGGTCTAACTAGGCATTCAGTGGGATGCGTAAGAGGATATCCAGAAAAGCATGTTTACTCGTAAAATCGGGCAAAACAATAGATCAGACTATAGATGGCAATTAGGTCGCTCAGCCAGGTATATGACGACGGGCCGTCGACTCACCTGGCATGAAATGCATGTGCTGCCTACAGGCACAAGGGGTCATCTCAAGATATTTTGTGCTTTTTCATGTGTCTCATCTATTGATTAACATCTTACGTGTCTTTCCTTCATAAAGTTAATGTTGAGTTATGTAAAAGAGTATGATACCTGATAACCGTTTTAAAGCATCGTATTAAATGTCTCAAAATATATAGGTGGCATGACCACCCGAAGATCGACAGGACTGGATGTTATTTGTAAATTGTTATGACATGCCGTGTACTTCCCCAGTATAATTGCCCTAAAGGATTATCTTATCTTATAGTTTGGCATAAAGGTCAACGTTCGTCAATGTAGGTCAGCTATGTACGTTTCATGTAATCCGACAGCTTATAAATCGGTTTGCTACGTTTGCTCTCTTTTAAAAATAAAATTCAACAAATTTCTAATTAAACGTTTAGCATCATCTGAATAAGCTTTCATGATGACAGCTAGAAGCAGTCAATGTGAATGATCCAAACGGTCTATCACTGTGCAGTGCACAGGTAACTATCATGAACTGCACGTGCATTTACCTTTATGACCCAACACTGCCGCTGTTACCGGTCATTGGCTCCCCACCTCTGCAATCAGTCTGCGGTCTGCTGTTTATTTTGTTGACAGTTACATAGACAGCCTTTTTAATACAAATGCATAAAATCGGTGATTTACAATGTGATTAGGTTGTCTGACAAAACATCCACTTGCACAGTTTGAGATCGATTGGGTCATTGGATTAAGAGATATTTACACAAAAAATGGGTCCACATGCATTTCATGCCAAACTATAGCTGATATCTCTATCCCCCAGCCCGGCCCCAACCATCGTCTGCGACACTCGTCCTGGTTTTGCTTATGAGACGACCCCTCCTATCTGTTTCTTTTTATAGTGACAGTGGTGTAAAAAAGATTTGGTTCCCCCATAGAAAAAGTTCCGGCGGAACTTTTCATTCCAACATTTGTTCCTGTAATAGTGCATGCGGAACAATTATTTCGTTCCGCACACACAGAATTTATTCCGGGTAAAGAGGAACTTCCACACACATCATAAAGTGTCTAAAAGAGGGTTTTGTTTGTTGGGGTGGTCTTAAAAATTGGGGCGTGGGGGGAACGGAAAGGAAAAAAAGATTTTCCTACGGTATTTGTTCCATATGGAACAAATCATGTGGCCATCAAGAAGCAATTATCATGTGTGAAAGTTACTTAATTTTTTTTAATGAAAATACATTGTAGATTCCCCAGAATGCGAACTGATGATTCTAAATGAATCTTGTGTTAAAAAGAGTTCAGTTATTATGTAACCAAGTTACCTTTATTAATCAGGTTAGAGTCATTATCCCGGTTACAGTCGAAATGTAACCAAGTTACAGTCTGTAGCCAGGTTACAGTCAACATGTAACCAAGTTACAGTCAGTCAGTAGCCAGGTTACAGTCAACATGTCACCAAGTTACAGTTAGTCTGTAGCCAGATTACAGTCATTATGTGACCAAGTTACAGTCTGTCAGTAGCCAGGTAACAGTCAACATGTCACCAAGTTACAGTCAGTCAGTAGCCAGATTACAGTCAACATGTAACCAAGTTACAGTCAGTCAGTAGCCAGGTTACAGTCAACATGTAACCAAGTTACAGTCAGTCAGTAGCCAGGTTACAGTCAACATGTAACCAAGTTACAGTCAGTCAGTAGCCAGGTTACAGTCAACATTTTACCAAGTTAGTCAGTAGCCAGGTTACAGTCTACATGTAACCAAGTTACAGTCAGTCAGTAGCCAGGTTACAGTCAACATGTAACCAAGTTACAGTCAGTCAGTAGCCAGGTTACAGTCAACATGTAACCAATTAACAATCAGTCAGTAGCCAGATTACAGTCAACATGTAACCAAGTTACAGTTAGTCTGTAGCCAGATTACAGTCAATATGTAACCAAGTTACAGTCAGTCAGTAGCCAGGTTAGTGAACATGTAGCCAAGTTACAGTTAGTCTGTAGCCAGATTACAGTCAACATGTAACCAAGTTACAGTTAGTCAGTAGTCAGGTTACAGTCGACATGTAACCAAGTTACAGTCAGTAGCCAGGTTACAGTCGACATGTAACCAAGTTACAGTTAGTCAGTAGCCAGGTTACAGCCGACATGTAACCAAGTTACAGTTAGTCAGTAGCCAGGTTACAGTCAACATGTAACCAAGTTGAAGTTAGCAGACATTCCGATGTTGACTAGTTGGATGAGTCCATTTTGCATTCAATAATCACTGGAATAGGTTAGGCCTACGGTATTTGTTCCTGTTCGATGGAATATTTGCCGTATGTGCGGAATTTTTATTCGTGTCATCCATTCTCAATTTCACGGCATTTATTCCGAACCGGAACATTTACTACTCGGAACTAAATCATGTTTACAGTGGGACGCCATGGTAACTACATCCTTAATAGTTTCAACATGAAAGTTATTATTTTTTACGTCAGCTATCGTTTATAATGAAGCTAAGTCTAATTTCAAAATGGGCATTTAAAAAGTGTCCTTTGTAATGCAATATCATCGCACACTAATTTGCATAAAGCCATGGTCTGTTCCAAATAAGTCGCTTTGGACTTAGAAAAAACCGCATTGATCATTTCTGCACTAATCTCTCCTCACTAAAGTCCTTTTTCGCCGTTTCCTATCTCCCTATCACTGAGACTGTAGTTAGGCCAAACTTAGTTTAACAGATATTATACACTTTCACATATCAACTACATAAATTGTAGGGATAAATGTGAAAAAACAGTTTTTTTCTATTTCCGACAGTACTTTTTTCTTTTAGTTGTATGTACTTCACTGTCCCCAGGAAGGCGGCGATGATCTTCTAGTTGGAGGATGGCTTCATGTTGTCCTCACGTTGAAGGCGGTCTTCTAGTTGTCTGTACTTCACTGTCCCCAGGAACTTGAAGGCGGTCTTCTAGTTGTCTGTACTTCACTGTCCCCAGGAACTTGAAGGCGGTCTTCTAGTTGTCTGTACTTCACTGTCCCCAGGAACTTGTTCACGATGATCTTGGCCTGGGTTGGAGGATGGTTGTCTCCAAGGTTCTGGGTTGTGATGAGGTCGTTCGAAGTGTTGATGGTGGCTGAGCATGTAGCAATACAGCATTTCCAGTGAATGCTGGCACCTCGCGTTCTCTTAACTCTATACTTAAAACCTTGAAATACTAGACTACGGCCACCACGACTGCTAGGAAGGAACTCGACATTCACAAGTGCACTTGCCATTTCGCAATGAAGCTGTTTGGTGTTCCCAATACTTATATACACCATCTCACTGATTATGTGGTAACTTGTCACTGCAAGTGTCTTAAAGTGATGCGGTTCTTAGCTGTTACGGGGCGACCAGGACAAAGCGCACCTTAGTGGCAAAGCGACAAAGCATTATTTACCCTTAACGGTCGACAGATGGCGTGATCTTTCATTATCAACAAATGAAAGCAAACGTTTTGAAGCGTCTTGACCCACGCTTGCGCCATTTGCAGGAGTTGAAGAGATACGATTGCAAATATACCATTAAAAAAAGTAGGGGATATTCCATTTTGCGAGCATACCACTAGCCAATGCCAGTGCATATGAAAAAGTAATATATATCCATACAGATGAAACATTTCCAAAGGAATGGAATAAATTGTCACATTTTCCCTTAATTTGTCTTTATGATCTGTTTCCTCCTTGGCTTCATCATTTGCATTTTATCAATCTTGTACATCCAATATCCCTTACTTTTCTTTAATGGTATATGTAAGAAAGTGGGATTTTGCTCCTACCACAAACAAAGTTGCTGTCACACTAACAAGTAACATCGTGCAAATCTGGAATCACATACATGTATTACATTTTCGTGTCTTTTAAGAAAACTATATTGTGTGCGTAAAAGAAACGAGAATATTTTTTTATGTGGCCTGAACGAGTGGTCTATGGCGCTTTAATGGTGTCAAATATGGCTTTCTGTTATCGTTGCGTCGATTCGAAACGCAAGGATCCACAGAAAGTGGATTAAAATCCTAAATACACTTGGGGCATAAAATATAATGTAAACATGAATCCGCCGTTAGTCGCCTCTATACGACAAGCATGGGCTGCTGAAGACCACTTTCGATTACGCAAGGATCCACAGAAAGTGGATTTTCTCGGGTTGCATCATGTATTAATAAGTAACAAATTTGCTATTTCTCTCTTGAGGCACGGGGCTTTGGGGGTAGCCCAGTGGTTAGAGCGTTCGCTCGTCACTCCGAAGGCCCCACATCGATACAATGTGTGAAGTCCATTTCTGGTGTCCCCCGCCGTGATAGTGCTGGAATTTGCTAAAAGCCGCGTAAAATCCAACTCACTCACTCTTGAGACACCAATATTCCAGCTACATGACATCCTCCTGTAAACAATCGGGTCTAGAATAATACAATCCGGTCATATATACTCAGCAGCAAAAAAACCGTCAGTACAAATTCAAAATTAGATAGGCACTGTAATCAAATCATTACAGAAATGGACATAATAAGCAGATCAAAAACATTTTTGTGTACAATATCTTGACACATCAATGGATAACTCAGCACACACAGTTCAAGACATTACGTGAACGTTTGCAGTCCATTCAGACTCTTGACTTCAGTATCTAGTGTGACCACCACGAGCGGCAATAACTGCAGCACAGCGTCTATGCATTGAGTGCACCAATCGATTGATGAAGGCCACTGGCAACTGGAACCACACTCTGAGAAAGGTCTGGCGCAAAAAACGGCTGTGTTCGGCCTTGGTATGACATTATTCAGTCTCCTCTGAATTTCATCCCAAAGATGTCCAGTTGGGTTTAAATCAGGACTAAGGGCTGACCATTGCATAATGTTGACACCGTTGTGCTGTAGGAAGTCCCATGTGGCTCTGGCAGTAGAGACCCGGGCGTTATCATGCTGGACATGTTGTTCCGGTGACGTGCGAAATGTGGTATGACGTGGGGTCTGAGAGCTTGGTCGATGTAGCGCACCGCTGTGATGCCGCCTCCTCTCCCTGGACCAAGGTTCTGGAACACCACAGGACCCACTCTCTGGTTCAGGCCTATTCCACCCAATACCATGATGCTTGCACCTCCCCATGAGTCTCTTTCCATAACACATTGGTCTGAGTAACGCTGGCCACGTCGTCGCCATATTCTTGTTCTGCCATCTGCAGTTGATACGCAGTATCGACTCTCATCTGTGAACAGAACAGTTCTCCATTGCCTGTGTCTCCAGTTTTGGTGTTGTAGGGCAAACTGTAGACGTTCACGCCGATGACGAGGGGTGAGGATAGGTCCACGGTAAGGTCTACGGCAATGGAGGTTCACGCTGTTAAGACGTCGGCGTACTGTATCAGTACTGATTGGTCTTCCGTGTGTTCCCACTGTCTGGCGTGCTGTTCCGGATGCCTGCATGAAGGGATTCTGTACATGCTGTCGTAGAACATGGCGGTCTTGTCGTCTTGTGGTCGCCCTTGGTCTGCCAGTACGGAGGCGATCATTTGTGGTGTTGGTGGCCCGGAAACGTTGCTGCAGCCTGCAGATGGTCCGAACGTTGACCTGGAAGTGATTGGCAACGGCTTGTGCAGTGTGGCCAGCTTCAAGTCTTCCTAGCGCCTGGTTCCTCTGAGCTGTCGTGAGAAGGGGCATCCTGCTGACGTTGTAATGTGAATGTTTCAACCTGGTTTAAGGGTGCATTTTCTAGGGCTGGTCCTTGTGAACAGCACGTGCAGCATGATGTGCATGAAAAACATGGAGAACACCATACCATCTCCGAGATCAGGTTGCGTTTTTGAGATCATTTCCTGGCTTTCATTCTGAGTTTGGGAAGGAATGTCTTTGCTCAGGTAAAGTTGGAGATGTTGTAAAAATTATACAATCAAAACATTAAATGAGTTTACAGTTATCCGTTTCTGCGAAGGAAAATTCCAAACTGACATTTCTTTTGCTGCTTAGTATATTTTGTGAGCATGGCTGTGTTGCCATGACACGCTATCAACCAAGTTACTAGAGCTCACTACCTAGTTTGACCTATGCCCTTTAACAGGAAAACGCAACCAGGCACAACTATAAACTTTCATTCTTTCCGCACGAGTTTCACATGTATTCACTTCTCTAAACATTAACAGATGGTGATAATTGGTTGTATCCTGCCGGGCGCTCGAACTTACAGGGATAAAGCTGGTCTAGGTTCGTATCCAGCGTCTGGGTGTGACTTTCATGTGAAACTGTATCATGTAAGTCTGGCTTAGAGCATCTACACGCACGTAAAGCAAACAATTACACCTTATCTCACCATTAGAATAGAAAATTTTGGCTTTTATGTGAATCGCGAATATTATTCACATTTCTAGCTATTAATTAACACTTTACTGACCTACTCTTTGCAGTACAATATCCTTAAGCCATTGTTTGAAATCTCTATCAGAGAGACCATAGGAATCTAACATTCGTGAGTGAAAACTGAATTTGTACGCAATTTTGGTACCATCAAACACCATTCTCTATGCTCAAAATATATTCTTATTTTTGTTCCGATTGCAATGATGAAATTATATACCATTTTTCAAAACACCCAGCTCATTGGCATTTCGTCATTTCATCAATGTATATCCAAATTACTGGAAACGGTGTTGATCCTTTTCACATTCCTCTTTTACTTCAGACCCGTGAAGATCCGGGTCAGAATTGGTCTTCAGCAACCCATACTTGTCAGGCTCGCTGACTTGGTTGACACATGTCATTGTATCCCAGTTGCGTAGATCGATGCTCATGCTGTTGATCACTGGTCCAGATTCGATTATTTACAGACCGCTGCCATATAGCTGGAATATTGCTGAGTGCGGTGTAAAACTAAATACACTTACTCACGCAAACTAGAAGATTATTGAACACATTCCCAAAGGGGCACAACTCAGCCATGCTTGTATCTGAAGTTGTGCTACGCAAATGGAGAAGGTTCCGCCTCCACGGTAAACAGCCAGGACACGTGCAATCAAGTCCAAACACTTTATTGTCGAAGCCAAGGCGACAAACAGACAACCCGAACAACCGAACATAAAACCGGGAAAGCGAGTCATTGTGTTTACTCGCTAATAACTAACGGCCAAATGGCGCTGCACATAATAGACCTGTATGCTATTCTCTCCACATACACTTGCGAAAAATGGTCCTGTGCACTACTGAAAAAGCATGACATAAACTGACGTGAGCATTACGCATGGTAATCACATATGCTAACACTTTGTGATGATTACCCATGATTACCCATGATTACCCGTGGTTACCCTGAATTCTACCATTGAATGCACAGGGTAATGCCTCTCAATATACAGGATAGTGCCACTCAGTACAGATGATAATACCACTCTATACACAGGATAATGCCACTCAATACGCAGTATAATGCAACTCAATACGAGGGATTCTACCCCTTAATACACAAGATAATGTCACTAGATACACAGGATAATGCTGCTCAATACACAGGGTAATGCCACTCAATACACGGGATAGGGCACTCAATACACCGGATAATTTCACTAAATACACAGGATAAAGCCTCTCAATACAGAGGATACTGCACGCATATACAGGATGATTTTACTGCTCTTCAATCAATGATAAACTTCAATGAATACACACAAAGAAATCAGATAAGTTGTCTCACTCTGTGAGATTATCAGGATGTATTTCAATATCAATTTGAAAACATCAGTGTACATTTATAAAATGGTCAAACGGACCACACACAGAGTTGTACTGTGTATCTATGTCCTTTAAACTCTACATGGTACAACCATCCCACATTATATATAAAAACGTGGCATTACATTTCTACATAAACATCTTTTACATATCCTATCTCATACTGAAGAAGAGGTGATACCATTCTTCGGCGGAGATGTGAATGCTCGCACTGGGACTGATTCAGATTATGTTGAAAATGGAATGGAAGGGACATTCGCATTGTCGCGTTGTCGCCCTCTTACAAGAAAATTATACAACGCGGGTCGCCCATTTGTCGCATCGCGTGTCGCGGAATTTTTTCATTCTTCCAAAGGGCGAACGACATAGCGACAATTTTCAAGGTCATTGTCGCGTTGTTGTCGCATGTGTCGCGTTATTTCGCGACATTTTTTTGGTTTATCGCGTCGCGTTTTGGTTTATTTTGCCTCACTTTACTTGTTTTTGACAACGCGACAATGCGACATAGCAACAATGTCCCTTCTAGGATTCCATAGTAATGAGGACAATCTTACTGATTTTCTTTTCGATATCTTTCGTGTATCACATACATTACTTCGTCTGATAAGATTGTTAATAATTTTGGTAAATGGTTATGGTTCATTTGTTCAATACTTAATATCCATATAATAATAAATAAATGGTAGATGTGGTTCTGACTTGGATGTAGGTGATTTTACTTTCGTTTGTCACAAGGACCGCCTCCGTGGTGTAGTGGTAAGAGCGTCCGCCCAGAGAGCGGAAGGTCGCAGGTTCGATCCCCGACCGCGTCATACCAAGAGACGTTAAAATATGGTACTTGTTGGTCCCTGCATGGCGCTCGACATTAATTCGTACAACAAGGACTGGTCGGCTCTAAGTCAGTATAATGTGTCTGAGTGGGATATTCATGCTTCACTTCGGCATGGTATCTCAGTGAGCTAGCACTATAAACCAGCTTAAGTCTGGACTAGTACAAGCAGCCGCACATACACATACACACGCATGAACATCTTCATATGAGCGAAATATTTTCAAGCACGACGTTAAACCCAATTTCACCTCATCTCACCTCACCTCGTTTGTCACAACGGTACAAGTGAAATAGGTCATGTCATTTGTTCTGACGTATTATTTAACCATTGTACAGTGAGTAAGTGAGTGAGTTTAGTTTTACGCCGCACTCAGCAATAATTATTCCAGCTATATGGCGGCAATCTGTAAATAATCGAGTCTGGACCAGACAATCCAGTGATCAACAGCATGAGCATCGATCTGCGCAATTGGGAACCGATGACATGTGTCAACCAAGTCAGCGAGCCTGACCACCCGATCCCGTTAGTCGCCTCTTACGACAAGCATAGTCGCCTTTTGTGTCAAGCATGGGTTGCTGAAGACCTATTCTACCCTGGATCTTCACTGGTAACCACTGTATATTTCACTATTGTGAGCACATCTGCATCTTCACACCTACCGCTTGCAGTTAACCAGTAAACCAGATATTGCATATAACAGCAAATCTTACCAATTTGTGTGGGAATACAATGAGACGGACTAATTTCAAGAGATTTTATCTGAAAATCTACAGAGTTTATTAACACAAGCTACGGATAGGGTCCCTTTCTGATATTGTTGAGAGTGTTAATTGTCTTGCTGAAGCATATGTTCATGCTGGTATAGATATGAAAAGAACGACGAATGAAGCTATGATGGACAAAAAGTGGTTTGATCTTCAAAAAGAAACGTGAAGGTTTGCGATTTTTATCGCTAATCAAAAGACCCAATTTCTTAAGAACACAAAATGCCAGTAAAACTTATATTTGTAAGGGTAGATATCAAAAAGAAATATTTAGGTGTGTTAATATGTTTTCGCAAACCAATTTCGATCCAATTTCTGTAGAAAACAGTTGCTAAACCCCCACCCCCCCCCCAGAAAATCCTATAATAGTAAGTGTTGATCTAAAACATGTGTAGGTGTGTAAACATGTTTTGCAAAACAAAAGATCAAACATCTTTAGAAAACTGAGAAAAGACCAAAAAACCTATATGTCTTGTTTAAAAAACAAGACTAACAGGCAACGTGAGTGAGTTAATATTTAGCGTCACCAACAGGCAACCTGATAAACTTGAAAGCTCTATTTCTTTTGCAAACTGCTTTTGGTCAACAACCTAAAGAGAATAAAGCGTGTTTGTAGCACTACAGATAAGGTAACATGGTATGATCTTTGTAAGGAAATGTTTGTATTCGATAACAACAAAGGAGATAGACAAGTCACACTGTAGTCAGAGTGGTATTTTGAAATATATTTTAGACACTCCTATCTCAATGAAGAAGTCATTGAGAGCATTTTAAGTGTAAATAGTGTATGTCTTCTAGAATTAATGACGTCATTGCAGAATTCTTTAAACATTCACCTGGTAGTGTTGCTCCACAGTAGTGTATTAGTGGAAGACAATAGGGACAACAACCTCGAACAATAGAGAACAATAGTAGTAGGTCAGCCCTCAACCCCCAACCCTCATGAGCCTGTACACAGTGACCTTTTCTTTTACGGATCCATTGTTCGATTGAACAATGCGAAGTAATGAATATCCATCAATCATCTATGGTAGTTCTTTACTACGACGGGATACAAGTTTGGATATGGGTCATGCGGAATTGAATGTCTTTCAGAGTATCTTGAGCTGACAAACAAACTTGAACCCGAGTAGGACTATAGACGTTGCTGAAGACTATCTAAAGCTTTTATTACAAAAGAGAGTTGCACCCGACGAACTGCTCGTGCCTTTTTCAATAGAATCATCTTGCCTGATCATCTCTGATACAGCGTGGGGAACCATACCCGGGCCTTCGGCATGACGAGCGAACGCATTAACCATTAGGCTACCCCAGCGCCCTTCGCACCCTTATAATTTAGATATAGGTCAGCCAGTTTTGTAAGATGAAATATTTGCATTATTCAAAATGTTGTTTTACTACATGATACAAAACTGATACCATAAATACCCAACCTGAAGGGTAAACAAATTGTAAACATCATGGAAAGTTTGCATGCGTCGTTGTCATTGAATCAGCCTGGACAAGTCTGCTCAAAAAGCAAATAACAAAAACAAAAAAACAAAACAACAACAACAACAAAAAGAAAACCAAAACAAACAAACAAGCAAGAGTGAAATATATCTATTTACATAAAAAAGTAAAGCTTTAAGAGGCCCACCAGGACATAAATCTTGGAAACATTTCAGAAAGACACTGGTGTATTCTTGAACAGAAACGTTACTTCAATCATATGCCCAAATAGTGAACAAACCGAATGTCAGTTGTTGTTCATACACAAACATGATTTATCTTATGCTTTCTTTCTTTGTGTGATAATGTCTTGAGAAGCATGTTTTTTCTGCAATCATAAAACACATAGTGTTGTTTTTGTCGTCTTGCTTCTTCTTCTTCGAGACCCGTGAAGATCCGGGGTAGAATAGGTCTTCAGCAACCTATGCTTGTCACAGAAGGCGACTATTGTTGTCGTAAGAGGCGACTAACGGGATCGGGTGGTCAGGCTCGCTGACTTGGTTGACACATGTCATCGGTTCCCAATTGCGCAGATCGATGTCCATGATGTTGATCACTGGATTGTCTGGTCCAGACTCGATTATTTACAGACCGCCGCCATATAGCTGGAATAATTATTGCTGAGTGCGGCGTAAAACTAAACTCACTCACTCTTCTTCTTCGAGGATGATTCCAACGCTTAAACTGAATTCCGGAAATGAAGGTGTTGTTGCTGTGCCATGTTGTCCACTCGTGAACAGGATTCAAGCTTTACTGTCTCTGAAGTCGAACACTTTTTTGTGGATAGACAACTTCTCTATTGCAATGGATGTGACGTTTCGGCGTAGATAACGGTGTTAGGCTCCACACCGAAACGTAACATCCATTGCAAAATAGAAGTTGTCTAACTCTAAAAGTATTCATCTTCATCATACCAGCTTCTAAATAAAGAGGTTCAGTGTTGCTGTTGATGTTGTGGCATCTTCAAACTTTGTTGTTGCTGTGCATGTTGTCCATGCGTGATCAGGATTCAAGCTTTACTGTTGCTGTTGATGTTGTACATCTTGTTCACGAGTGATCAGGATTCAAGCTCTACTGTTGCTGTTGATGTTGTACATCTTGTTCACGAGTGATCAGGATTCAAGCTTTACTGTTACCGTTGATGTTGTACATCTTGTTCACGAGTGATCAGGATTCAAGCTTTACTGTTACCGTTGATGTTGTACATCTTGTTCACGAGTGATCAGGATTCAAGCTTTACTGTTACCGTTGATGTTGTACATCTTGTTCACGAGTGATCAGGATTGAAGCTTTACTGTTACCGTTGATGTTGTACATCTTGTTCACGAGTGATCAGGATCACGATGTGACATCTTGTTCACGAGTGATCAGGATTCAAGCTTTACTGTTACCGTTGATGTTGTACATCTTGTTCACGAGTGATCAGGATTCAAGCTTTACTGTTGCTGTTGATGTTGTACATCTTGTTCACGAGTGATCAGGATTCAAGCTTTACTGTTACCGTTGATGTTGTACATCTTGTTCACGAGTGATGCTTTTGAACGAATTTCACTTTCAAACGGGCCTCAATATTTCTGATGTCTAACTAAATTTCGTTTCGTACTCACAGGTGAACAACACCAAAAACAACAAAAACAACAACAAAAACAACACGTTGGACTCGAAACCTGATCTTTAAAGATATACATAACAAATATAAACCGACTTACAAAAATAGATTAGTTACTTGCTTAATGTCTTGACAAATCATCTTGTTCTAGGGACGGTATCAAAAGGAAAATGAACTGCTTATCTTAGAGAACGAGTTATAACATACCGTCAATGAGTGGCAAGGTCACGTGACATTTAAACCTTTTTGAATCAAAGACCTATTTAGAACACGACTGAGAGAAAAAACCAAGCGCTCTCACTCCATTGTTCATATTTGGGTTACCATGTATGCCTGGGTCACTAGCTATTGACAATTCAATTTATTTCTCGGAACACCACCAACGGTGGTACATGAGAAAACAAAATTACTATATTCATATAAATTCACATGTCAAGATGGCAGATAAAAGCAAAAAGAAAAACCCAACAAAAACAAAAGTTAATATATCTTTGTGGACTTAAATATTACATTAATATACATAGCAAGGTTTTAAGATTACGCGTTTATTTAGACGAGAACAGTTTGACGACTTTCCAAGGTAATTGAATTCGGGTAAGAAGGTAAATATGTTTGTCTACAGTGGTAAAGCTTCGCATTTGAACAGATAATGGAGTTGGCGGACATAGGGCGGTGGGTAAACCACCAGTAATGTCGGAGTAGGTCTGCACAGGTACAACTCCCTTTCATATGTAATGATTTTAGATCAACTCCAGCAACGTATATAGAAGCGACATAACCCTTTCCACATCCATAAAAATATCTGTTAAAAGCAGTCGATTTTACGTTTGTGACTATATCATGCGCATAGATTTGTTTCAACAGTATTACAGCTGTACGATGTCATTGTCACCATGCTATACGATGACAGAGCATGTGTTTACTAATCACAATGAAATAGTGATGATACCAGGTGTTCGCGAAAAGGTGAGCGTATCCTCCCGTCATGAACATATGCAAAGGCTAGTCAATTGTTCACCTGAAATAATCCGGGAATGTGTGGTACAAGTCAATACAAGGAATTGCATCGGACATAAAACTTGTCACTGATGCATCACACTTCGAAATGTCCTCCACATGTCTACCATAAGTCTTTTAAAGCTATACTTGAATGTTGTAACCTTGATCGAGGGCTTGATATAGCCCTATCCGGGTTTGTTTGCTAGCTTGAGATACACTGCAAGACAATCCACTCCGCGTGACTCATATCTATCCAGGCGTAGTAAAGATATACCATATATGGACATACATTACTATGCAGGATCGCAACAGAACAATGTATCAGTAAAAGACAGGATCATTGGGTTAAAGTTAATGAGGGTTGGGTGTTCGGGGTTGAGGGTGTGTGTGTTCGGGGTTGAGGGTTGGGGGTTGTGTGTTCGGGGTTGAGGGTTGGGTGTTCGGGGTTGAGGGTTGAGGGTTGAGGGTTGGGTGTTCGGGGTTGAAGGTTGAGGGTTGAAGGTTGACCTACTTCTATTGTTCGCTTTTGTTCGAGGCTGTTGTTCCTGTTGTCAAATTCTCTACTATCTATGTATTGAAACGCTATTTAATACCTTTTGAAAATATTGTTTAATGCTACTTTTAAAAATTAATAACTGGTCAGTCGGCGTAATTATCCCACTTCATAAGCAAGGTTCGAGTAATGATACAAACAACTATCGGGACATCACATAACTTAGTATTTTTAGCAAAATGTTCTAGCATATTGTTAATAAATGCCTTGGTATTTTTTGTTGACCCTCATGGTAAAATAGCAGTATCCGAAGCTCTATTCAGACCAAGAGACAATATTTGGTATTTCATACGCAAATACAACCATATCTTTCAAGCAAGGGAGGCAAATTGTATAAACTTTTTTATTCAGGCGTTCAACTCTGTACAAAAGGATAAATGGTGGTGTATATTTGCGAATCGTGGTATCAGCCACAAATGTCAAAATTATTGCCATGTATTTATGCAGACGTAAAAGCTTTGGTGAGATGAAACATTAATTTCAGCAATAGATTTGAATGCAATTTAGGAGTGAAACATGGATGCATATTAAGCCCTTACCTCTTTTCATTCTTTATTATCGAATTATCCATGGAAATATAGGATAAATGCGACTTGCCTCTGTGTACATGTATACTACTTGTAATGTTTAATACTCAATTTAAAACTGAAGAATATCTTTTGCAACAATACAGAATACCCTTTTCTCGAATTACCCCTGAAGATTCGGGTTAGAATTGATCTTCAGTAACCCATGCTTGTAACCAATGCTAAGAGGTGTCTAATGGGATCTGGTGGTCAGGCTCGCTGACTTGCTTGACACAAGTTATCGAATCCCAATTGCGTAGATCGATGTTCACGCTGTCAGTCACTGGATTGTCTGGTCCAGACTCGATTATTTACAGACCACCGTCATATAGCTGGAATATTGCTGAGTGCGGTGTAAAACTAACTCACTCACTCATTTGTCTCGAATAATATGTTCTTCGCATACCACTAACATTGACAGGGTTTTGACACATATATAAAACCCCAGAGAGTTTGTTAATTGTGCATAAAACAGACAGCAGAAGAAGAGTACATCATCTCTTTGTATGTCCTGTGTTTGAGCACTTGCATAGTGAATATGTATTGACATATATGTATCAGTCACCTATCACAGTTAAGTTACACCAATATCTTCCGAAAATAGCTTCTTAAATTGTGTGACATCGTGTATTAGAGAATTACAGAAAATCCTATGTTAAGTGAAGATGGACTAATAGTATGTACATAATGTATATATAAAGGTGTTATAAGGCGATAAAGTACACATTTTGTATTACGTCACAATGAATTGACGTCACTGCGCCAGTCTAGTCTGCCCCCTCGTAATCAGACGTACCCTTTGTAACCGACGCCACGATTCACAGTTGTCATGCCTAGTACAGTTTCCTACAGTGCCAATAAACTCCCGGTTTCGCTTTTTGCTGTTGCTACAGTACTCTAACAACACTCAGATGAATATTTTGGATTCCGGTGTAACAGACCAAAGTATACCCCTGTACCTGACTATACCCGGGGTTAAACTGGGCTAGCTGGAATATACCCAGTATATACCCAATAGAGTAACCCCCCTTACAGCCCTAATTAGACTGTTCCAATGAGTAGAGTGTGTCCGTAGTTAATCTGTTCATGTTGTTGTTGACTTTCTATTATAAAGTAATGTGTTTTAGCATGTGGTTTAAGCTTTCTCACTTCATGTTTGATTTGTTTAACACTTGTCAAAATGTTTTGTTTAATTTTTTTAACTTATATCTTTTCTCTCTAAAAGTCAAGCAAACTAATTTGTGTGAGCACTTTGTCACAACCAGAAGGTAGGTATAAAATAATTCCACAGACAGCTTGATGATACAATATAGAACAAACTTTATGGATAACAACTTCTTTTTATTATACGTTTCGATACAGATTCTTGTACCGTTGTCAAGCATAATGACAAGGGACAAGAATCTGTATCGAAACGTCGCACTCACGAATAAAAAGAAGTTGTTATCCATAAAGTTTGTTCTATATTGTACTTCCCAACTTCTAAAATGCCACTCAAAGAAGTTAGCTTGATGATATATCAGCATGGCTGGGTTACGCAAAGTCGAAAATGTCACATCGCAGAGGTACTCAACAAATACTTCATAAATTTAGTATTATGCAGTAAATTAAATGAAATGCACCTACAAATACCTTCAAATTACACCGAGACCATTGCCCGGAGTCACACACTCATATTGAATGAATTGTCAACATAATGTTTTAGGGGTGTTGTCTGGACTGGAGGGGTATACTTTGGCTTGGTTCAGAATATACCCTTGGGTATAAACTGGGCCAGCCTATAGTTTACCCCGGGGTATATTCTGGTGTGGGGTTATTCTGGGCTGCTGCCCGCAAATATATATGGCTCAGCTTGACTCACAGCGACATGGCAATGTTTGCTAACTTAGGTTATCTCCACTGTCCCACAATGCACCCGTTGAATGTCACGTGACTCGCCAGCCTGCTCGAGATGTACTCACGTAAACTCATACTTGAAGTAACAATGCCACGTTCATTTCGTTCCCTGTAGTTTACTATAATCACAAATTTAACTGTCAGACTAAAGAGAGCATGCTTATCCTGCGCGTACACCATCTTGAAACGTTTTATCGTTTGCTTTATTGATAACGTGTATCTTAATGTAGGTGTGCAGACATATCAATAGAACAGCACGTCAGCTTACCCTGAACGACGATTGGTAATTCAGGTCACCGACAAAAACCTCGTTTTATTTGTTTTGTGTCCTAGATTAAACGTCGGTAAGTATTTGAGTGGACATCTAGGAAAATAATCTGTTCGCTCTACCACCATGTATAGTGTATAAAAGTACAGTTTTGCCCATTGTACCTTTATAGCGTTAAAGAAATCGGACGCAAGCATTCTCGTGTTTTAACTATAATAGTTCACATCAAAACTGTCCTTATTACACCACACATGGGGAAGAGCGTATTTCTTGACTAAGTGACCCACTAACTGCCTCCCAATATCACTAGATTAACACATATATCCTGGTTCGTCTTTGCTGCGGGGCGGTGGTGTAGCCTAGTGGTTAAAGCGTTGGCCTGTCGCGCCGAAGACCCGGATTCGATCCCCCACATGGGTACAATGTGTGACGCCTATTTCTGGTGTCCCCTTGCGTTATATTGCAGGAATATTGCTGAGTGCTAAAACTCTCCATTCCTCAGTATAACTTTCTCTTTAATTTATTTTTATTATTATTATAGGATATTTATATAGCGCACATATCCACGCACTGGTGCATGCTCAAGGCGCTGGTTCATATGATCCCTGTCCTAGGGGCGGTGAAGTAGCCTTGTGGTTACAGCGTCCGTTCTTCACGTTGAAGACCCGGGTTCGATCCACCACATGGGGATAATGTGTGACGCCTATTTCTGGTGTCCCCTTGCGTGATATTGCAGGAATATTGCTGAGTGCTAAAACTCTCCATTCCTCAGTATAACATTCTCTTTAATTCAGTCCTGGCAAATTTGACTTAAAACTGACTATGTTGAAAATTAGCACCTGGCTGATAACACACCTGTAATACGCATCAGATTAAGAGCAGCAGATACGGCGGACTTGTTTATTCAGTCTTCTGTTGCAGGGAGGGCCGTGTTTTCATTAAACCTTTATATGTATAATCTGGAGGTTAAATCTAGTTCTTGGTATAGAAACGGGCAGATTCACCGTTACATGACACATTGCTTAGTAATAAACATAGTCAAAAACTGGAACGTTGGAAACTACTATACCCCACTCAGAGAAATATACTTGCAGCGTCATTGTGTTCAGGTATAGTAGTCATCCTAGTCTCCATATACACATCACTGGGAATTTATTGATTACTGTTCCAACAAGATTCATTATCGTGGTCAGGTATATGTCAATAGCATTTTAAATCCATTAGGTTATGTTAAAGAGACAGGAAAGCGGCCTTGAAGCATGTCCCTGTTTACCTTAGAAAAGCATAGGGTGTCCTTTATAAATCCCCCTAGCGCACAACCTGCCACCCATTTACATTTAATCTATCTGTACATTTGTCTGTTATATATACCTTGAAAAAACCCTAAGCACTCTTAAATACGTTAACCGCTGATAGAACTATGTTCAAGTTCAGTTTGTGTATGATGATACGTAAGACCTGGAATTCATCTTTAATACAGTCGCCCAAATCCACTTTTTACAGTACGTTTAAATCTTTTTTTCACACAGAGCAATATCTCCACGATATTAATCTTAGAAAATTCCACATTTCGTTATCCAGATTAAGATGTTCTTCACATGATCTTATGATCGAGAAGGGCAGATATTATAATATTCCAAGAGAACACAGATTGTGCAAATTTTGTGCACTAAATGTAATTGAAGATGACTTCCACTTTTTTGCTGGTATGTCCTTTCTTTACTGATTTAAGGACAAAATATCTACCAGAATATTACTATTCATATCCTACCATGTTTGAATTTAATTTGTTAATGAACTCTAATAATACACCTTATATTCGCAAACTTGGTATGTATATCCACCATGCTTTTGAACATAGAAAACAACGTTTGCATACATTGTGATTGTATGCCATTATTGTTCTCATACTTTGTACTATAGGCCTGTGGCCTCTTCAGTAATGGAATAAAGACCATAATGGTAATTTAAAAAAATTATGGCAAGTGTACTCCGTGGAAGCTTAGAAAGGTGACAGTTTCTTCTGCAACAGATACAACGACTGACGGAGGGTATGCGACGTAGGGTACAAGCATTTATCCAAGCACGTGGGGATTTATCCAAGCAAGTTCCGAGGTTTTGTCTCATAACATATACATCCCACGTGTCCTTATTCCCTCTCCAGCTCCAAACTTGTAACAGGAATCATTCTGAGCCCAAACAGATAATTTGTGTATTGTGTCATGTTCATTATTAAGACTTTGAAGGAAACTGTCCTTCTTGTATTTTCTTGCGGTCCAGCCATGATCTTACAGAAAAACACGCAGCTTTACCAACGTTCTGTGCCTGAACGCCACTGATGATAACCGAAACAACTTTGTAATAATTACCGGGGGTAGTTAACATTTTTCCAAATGCTTTTTTAGAGAATAGATAATTTTCATGATGACCGAAGTGTATAACTTTGTTACAGTATACAATGTGTGAAGCCCATTTCTGGTGTCCCCTGCCGTGATGTTGCTGGAATATTGCTAAAAGCGGCGTAAGACCAAACTCAGTCAGTCAGTTGTAACAGTAACATGTCATTTTATCTGTTTGGATGTTCTCTGCTGCTTTTCTATGTTGTTCTCTGCTTTGGTTTGCTCTGCAATCTGTGTTATGCAAACATGTGTATCTGCAACTTTGACAACAAATGATTTTGCTGTACATACTTTTTTAATTCCCTGAGTACCAAAGAATAAACTATTTTTTTAAAGACATTATTGTCTTCTTTTCCCAAAGCAGATTTCCGATAGCTTGATGGTAGCTTGTGGTAAGTGGAAAAACATGTGTCTCAACATAAATACTTGAATGTAGTAACAGCATCTAAAGCTTTGCTTTTGTAAAACCATTTTTCCCGCAATGGTGGAACTAGAATACCTATCTGTAACCCATACTTTCCATTTGAAAGGAAAAACATGTACATCTTTATAAGTATGCTGGTATTATCTATGTACACAGCTGGATGACTTAGAATACTTAGAAAAAACATGTATATCTATATATATATATGACTGTATTATCTGTGTGTACGACTGACAGAATTTAGAATACCTATCTGCAACCCATACCTTCCAATTGAAAGGGGAAATATGTACTTCTTTATATATATGACTGTATTATCTGTGTGTACGACTGACAGAATTTAGAATACCTATCTGCAACCCACACCTTCCAACTGAAAGGGGAAATATGTACATCTTTATATATATATATATAAGACTGTATTATATGCACGATTGGACGAAGTTAGAATAGGTATACTTAAAATTAAAGGGCAAAGCATGTACATCTATCTATCTATGTATTATATATATGTATTTACATATGACTGTATCATATACATGTTGTAGAGTGGGAACGAAAATGGAAATGAAAAAAAAAATCCCGCAATGACAGTATACCCCCGTTTTTTTAAACAATTACCTTAGTTTTCGCAATGTTGTCCGTTATGCATGACGTTTCGCTAAACTCCTTACAATATCATCAGCAAAGAGCAGTAAAGAGATTCGTAGAATACCGGGATGTAATTGTATACAACCTTGGCATTTATCGTATATTACCATGGATAATTAATTAAAAAAGAATAAAAAGAGGTAAGGTCTTAATATGCATCCTTGTCTTACTCCTAAATTGCATTCACATGTATTACTGAAATTACGGCTTTATCTCATCAAAGCTTATACGTCTGCCTAGATACTCACTCACTTACATCTGCCTGAATACAGGACAATAGTTTTGACATGTCATATCTACACCCAGAATATTATAATTAAGGACACTTAAGGAGTGAACCTGCCCTGTCTCTGAACATACACGCACGTAATTTACGGACGTGTTTTCCTGATGCTCGACGTCTGTCCTGAACCATCCGTTTCTTCACATTTTGTTTAATGTGACGGCGTTCTGTCGATAAGACACGTCCTAGTGATTGATATCATGAGCACCGTCGGGTACGACTGCATACCCTTTACCAAGTCAGCGAGCCTGACCACCCGATCCCATTTAGTCATCCACTACGTCAAGCATGGGAACTGTTTCAAAAATGAAATCCCCCAAGGAAAGTTCCACTGGTTGAATTTTGTTGAACGCCGCACTTAATTCATTAATTCATCTTAGTCCGACGGTCTGTGGAATGGAATCTGAGTCACAGTTACATCTACACCCGACATTCTGTTCTCAATGGTATATGTACACCCGACTTTCTGTTATCCACACCCGACATTCTCTTATCAATAGTATATCTACACCCGATTCTCTGTGCTCAATATTATATCTACACCCGATTTTCTGTTCTCAATTGTATATGTACACCAGACTTTCTGTTATCCATGGAATATCTACACCCGACATTCTGTTCTCAATGGTACATCTACACCCGACATTCTGTTCTCAATGGTACATCTACACCCGACTCTCTATTATGCATGGTATATCTACCAGAGTTATAGCAACAATATGTCGTGGATAACTAAAAGGGGAGGTTAATCGGGACGAATCTAATTCATCATAGAGAGGGAATATCTACACCTGACTTTCTGTTCTCAATGGTACATCTACACCCGACATTCTGTTCTCAATGGTATACGTACACCCGACTTTATGTTATCCATGGTATATCTACACCGATATTCTGATCTCAATAGTATATCTACACCCGATTCTCTATTATGCATGGTATATCTACACCTGATACTCCGTTATCAATGGTATATCTACACCCGACATTCTGTTATCAATGGTATATCTACACCCGATTCTTTATTATGCATGGTATATCTGCATCGGACATTCTGTTATCAATGGTATTTTTGCACCCGACATTCTGTCATCAAATTTGGATCTGATTTGCATTACCGATATTAAGCAGCTCAGTAATCTTTTTTTTCATATATACGTCCTGATCATTTGCTTAATATTTGAAAAGGAAAAATTAATATTGTTTCACTATTGGACATTGCTATATGAAAAAGGTTGTAATTCGACATTGCTTAATCATTGAACACAAAGTTACAACTCAACATTCCATGGAAAATAAATGCAAGGATCTTTTTTTATAAAATATATCATTTTGTCACTTGAATCAATATGCCTCGATAAATTGTTTAACACGCTTCTTATTTTAGATATAGATATGTATACTTTGATCATAAAATCTAAAACATATGTATTATATTTTTTTTCTGAACCATTTCTTCAGTCAATATAGTCCATACAACGACTTGAGTAAATAGAGTTCCTACTCCCGTGGTCGAATTCTGCAAGTCATTCAACGGATATGTCGAACGTTGTGAATTTTTTCATGGGCAATCTTTCAGACTGCCCCAAGTGGTGATCGTTGCTGCACGTCAGACCACTGATTTTTGGTTTGCTACGTATTCGGTGACAGGCTAGGCGAGTTACGGTGTGCACGCTTTCCGCGAGTGATCAGTCCCATGACTCCATTCTGCACGTTCCTTTCCGCGATCGGAGATTATCATTACATTACCGTTATGCAGTCACAACAATCGTTTCACAGGTGTCCTACTTATCTGAAAGAGAATATCGCGCTCACATACCTGTGTTGTAGTGCACTAATGCTCCGGGAATGTTCACGTTAAAGGGGCACTGATCCAGAGCGATTAATGTTTCGTAACAACAATCTAATTACGAAAAAAACTATTTCTTCATCAACTTTGAGGTCAGAGATTTTAGAAAAACATTGATAACTCACATATATGGGTTATCAACTAGATAAATTGATCTTTTATCCTTTTAATGACACTTATGAAAACATGAAGTACTCACATACAAAGGGAGATTGAAAGGACGTATTAAATATTTAGATGGGTCTTTGATCTTTTACATGACATTTAGAAACATGAAGTACTTACATTTTTGGATTATATCTTTAAAACAATATTTTCAAAGGCATAAGTTGTAAGTGGCAAAGTGTCTTACATTTACATGAAGTACTTATATTTTGTGATTATATCGGACAGAATAGATATTCAAGTTCATCTTTGATCTTTAAAACAATGTTTTGAAGTATGAATGAATACGAGTCAGTAGACATTAATATTCATCAATAATCTGTAGTAGGAATGAAGCTGAAAACCCCTGTAATGTATATAGGATCTGTCTATTTTACATTTATTGTATGAACATACAATACATGAAAGTCAATAAACGCTATGAAAAACTATAAAAAAATAACAAATACTTTTAATTCTTTTGTCAAAAATTCCTTTTTCAAAATAGGACTTTTCCGGAGGACTTTTTTTCCTAGACAAATTTAGGACTTTTTTTTCGGTACTTTTTTTCTGAGGACTTTTTTTCCGCACACCGTCATACAGACCTGAAGCAAATATATCCGCGAAAGCCCACGCAAGTCTAGAAAATGTGGCAAGTCTAGATTTCCACAGAAAATGAATAAAGTCTCGGGCTCCTTTTCGTCATATATTTTTTTTACAATGATTTTTTTCTGTAGAATGTGTTCATTTCAGAGACTAGTTCTTAGTCTAGAATCCTAGCTGCTTGGTGGCCAGTCCCTGATCCCTCGACCGTGATGGACACGGAGACTGGGCTACTGTCCACCTTGGCAGGGACATTAAGAAGGGGGTGGGGGGTGGGGGTGCCCAAGAAATGCTGTTATTTGAAAATATCTCGTGTGGTTCTTGTCTGATTGTAAAGTATCCCAGCAGTGTAGGCTTTTTCGGATTTTGTAATGCGTGGATGGTATGATGACTGATCCAATTTCACGTCATGTTAAAATGACATGTCTATTACCTATGACATAAAAACACACATTTGATTTATTTCATACCGTAAACTAACAACCCCACATTGCCATTGCTAGAAAAATCTGAAAATGAACTTCGGTAATTAGGTATGTACAGTTCTTAACTTTAGCACACAACAAGGCTTATATGTATTCCTTATGCAATAATGAAGTTCCGTTAGTATCCTCAAAACAATGTCCACCCGTCCATGGTTTAGGCAATTGAAATTGCATGCAACGCAGCGTTTACTATTCCCTTGCTGAAACCCATGTCAAGTTGGTGGTATAAACCTACACTTGTATTTGTCATCGATCACTTGACGCTCATTCAATGAATTTATAGCAGGCATAATTAGTGGTAACACCATTCTGATTACCCGACAAAGGTTCCCATTTGGCATTTCTCGTGTTTGGCGGAACTACTCAACATTATGAATTGAGGTCTCATGTGATAAATATATTACATGTTATGTAGAATGCCCATGGAAGCTGAATTATTAGCTGAGTTGAAAACAAAAGATCGATCAAAGGATTAACCGATAACACGCTGATTGATTAATTACTTGCACAGCGGATTGGTCAAAAGGTAGTGTTCATGTATGGAGATTTACTTCCGTATACTGAATACATCCACATTCTGCCCTAAAGTGCATGTGTAAAAACAACGTCCTTCATTCAAATGAATAACCGCCAATACGTTGATTGTTTGCTCATTGTTGGCTAACTAAATTACTTTTTTTAAAGAATATTGGACATTATGCAAATAGTTAGTGTGCAGGTGAGCTATCTTGAATGACCATTGAGACTACACACTAATGTGAAAAACCTGAAACAGTGACATTAGTTACAACGATATATACATTTTGTGCATATGAGACTGTTAAAAGACACGTGACATGGAATAGGTTTCTTTGTCAGCTGCATATGAATGGCATATCGTTCCTTTATGTGGATATTGACGGACACATTCCTCGAACAAGGTAATAGAGTGATATCATTGCTAGAAGTTTAGTCGTTTTTAATTGTAATATTTGTCGGAATGTCGGGTGTCGATATACCATGGATAACATAATGTCAGGTGCAGATATACCATTGATAACAAAATGTAAGGTGTAGACTTACCATGGATAACAGAAAGTTATGATCAGGTGCAGATATACAATGGATAACAGAATGTCAGGTGTAGATATACCATGGAGAACAGAATGTCAGGTGTAGATATAACATGGATAACAGACAGTCGGGTGTAGATATACCATGGATAACAGAAAGTCGGGTGTAGATATACCATGGAAAACAGAATGTCAGGTGTAGATATACCATGGATAACAGACTGTCGGGTGTAGATATACCATGGATAACGGAAAGCCGGGTGTAGATATACCATGGATAACAGACTGTCGGGTGTAGATATACCATGGATAACAGAAAGTCGGGTGTAGATATACCATGGATAACAGAATGTCGGGTGTAGATATACCGTGGGTGACAGAATGTCGGGTGTAGATATACCATGGAAAACAGAATGTCAGGTGTAGATATACCATGGATTACAGAATGTCAGGTGTAGATGTACCATGGATAACATACTGTCGGATGTAGATATACCATGGATAACAGAAAGTCGGGTGTAGATATACCTAGATAACAGAAAGTCGGTGTAGATATACCATGGATAACAGACTGTCGGGTGTAGATATACCATGGATAACAGAAAGTCAGGTGTAGATATAACATGGATAACAGAAAGTCGGGTGTAGATATACCGTCGGTGACAGAATGTCAGGTGTAGATATACCATGGAAAACAGAATGTCAGGTGTAGATATTACATGGATAACAGAATGTCGGGTGTAGATATACCATGGATAAAAGACTGTCGGGTGTAGATATACAATGGATAACAGAAAGTCGGGTGTAGATATACCATGGATAACAGAATGTCAGGTGTAGATATACCATGGATTACAGAAAGTCGGGTGTAGATATACCTTGGGTGACAGAATGTCGGGTGTAGATATACCATGGATAACAGAAAGTCAGGTGTAGATATAACATGGATAACAGAAAGTCGGGTGTAGATATACCGTCGGTGACAGAAAGCCGGGTGTAGATATACCATGGATAACAGACTGTCGGGTGTAGATATACCATGGATAACAGAAAGTCGGGTGTAGATATACCATGGATAACAGAATGTCGGGTGTAGATATACCGTGGGTGACAGAATGTCGGGTGTAGATATACCATGGAAAACAGAATGTCAGGTGTAGATATACCATGGATTACAGAATGTCAGGTGTAGATGTACCATGGATAACATACTGTCGGATGTAGATATACCATGGATAACAGAAAGTCGGGTGTGGATATACCATGGATAACAGACTGTCGGGTGTAGATATACCATGGATAACAGAAAGTCGGGTGTAGATATACCTTGGGTGACAGAATGTCGGGTGTAGATATGCCATGGAGAACAGAATGTCAGGTCGAGATATTCCATGGATATCAGGTTTAAAAGAGGTCCCATGCTTTATCTCGAGGATGACTAAACGGAACGGGTGATCTAAGTCTTGGTTCAGGGTATAAAGTGTACTCGAGAATAATAATGCCTCATAATATCAACCACTAGGATGTCAGGTCCAGGCGAACTGGTCAACAGAACACCGTCTCTTATCTCGACTATACAAGATGTGAATAAACGGGGGGTTAAGGACAGACGTCGAGCAACAGTGAAAACACGTCCGTACATTACGCATGTACAGAGCTAGGACAGGGTGACTCCATGTGCTCAAATGTAATGTTCTGGGTGTAGATATACCACAGATATGAGGACCCGTGAAGATCCGGGGTAGACTAGATCATCAGCAACCCATGTGCTTGCCATAAAAAGCGACTATGCTTGTCGTAAGAGGCGACTAACGGGATCGGGTGGTCAGTTTCGCTGACTTGGTTGACACATGTCATCGGTTCCCAATTGCGCAGATCGATGCTCATGCTGTTGATCACTGGATTGTCTGGTCCAGACTCGATTATTTACAGACCGCCGCCATATAGCTAGGATATTGCCGAGTGCGGCGTAAAACTAAACTCACTCACTCACCACAGATATGAGAAAGTCGGTGCGGATATACCATGGGTGACAGAAAACAAAATGTAAACAAACAGGTCTTTCATTGTTAATGAATGTACAAAGCCACGACAGGTTGATATAATATCCTTAATACAATATTCTGGTCTTGTATATACTGTGAGCAACAGAAAGCCGGATGTAGATATGCCATGGATAAATGAATGTCGGGTGTAGGTTTTCCATGGCAGAAAAAAAAATGTAAACAAACAGGCCGTTCATTGACGCCACGACAGGTTGGTGCAATGTCCTTAAATACAATATTTAGAATACATCCTTTCTCTGTGAACAATTTAAGCTGTAATAGAAACACAGTCTTCAATAATTAATCAATCAACACGTGACATCTGTACATAACCTTAAAGTAGTTGATGATGGATACTAGCCGTCCTGGAAAATCACACTGGGACAAGAAATGGTGACAGGGTCAAGTCTTGTCAAAATGCATGGACGTAAATTGCTGAGTCATGATCTGGGACGGTATCTTACTACCAGCGTAAGCAGTTGTGCGCATGCGTTGACATTGCTATATATAACATGCTGTTGATTACAAAGTTACCTTACTCGTCGCCGTGCAGGTATTGAAACACAAACAGGACCTCGACAAACAGGACCTCGACAAACAGGACCTCGGCAAACAGGACCTCAAACAAACAGATTTGCTTGACCAGTCACCTCCTGTTGAAATGGCGCTGAGAGGAAAAGTTGCTATCATTACAGGTGAGATATTTTATTGTGTAATGCGTATAAAGGATATGTTTTTCATGGGTTTGAATCCTCGACCATTGGTATGTCAACAAGCCTGTGAGCAGACCCAGGCTGTAAGATGCGCAAGGAGGCTCAACTAACCGCATCCCTGAGTCTGGCCATCTGACCCTTAAGTCACCAGCATACAGTCAGACTTATGGGGCTAGATTCTAAGCAAGTGGAAACAAAACCTGCCGATGTTGTGGTAGTGATGTTGTGGTAGTGATGTTGTGGTAGTGATGTTGTGGAACTGATGTTGTAGTACTGATGTTGTGGTACAGATGTTTTTGGTGCTTCTAAACGTTCCCATATTACATCCGTGTTGAAAGAACTGCACTGGCTACCGGTTAGGACCAGAATCGAATTTAAGATCCTCTGTCTGACTACAAGTGCCTCCATGGTTTGACTCCATCCTATTTGTCTGAGCTCTACATCCCTATGTTCTCGCACATAACTTGCGCTCAAACACACAAAATCTACATGTCATCCCACCCTACAAACTGAAACCCTCTGGATACTGATCGTTTTCTTACTCTGCACCTGTGCTTTGGAACTCTGACACAACTGACATTTTTAAGTCCTGACGTAAAACCCACCTTTTCTCAGCATATTACTTAAACTGTAAATACTCCTGTGTAAATATTCTGTAGCGCTTTGAGCATGCCTTAGGGTGTGGAATAGACGCATTATAAATATGCATTTATTATTATTGCTGTAAATGTTATGTGTGTCGTTGAGTTTTGTTCAAAAACTAATGTCATTACATACATTGAAATTAAGTGTAGTTACGTAAAATGTATAAAAGAATTCGGAGGCGTGATCTATCTGCAGATCATGTTTACGATTAAAGATTGAAGACAGTCTAATTATTCAGTAAAACTGCCTAGATGCATACGTTTTCTGTCCACGTGAAAAGGGGTGTTGTTTAGACTAACGCTTATTCCCTGAATATATATAATTTAGATAGCAACAAATAAACCCACTCTGACTTTAAAACAAAATGGTTATGTCTCTTTCAAGTCAACTACATTTTAGATTAGCATGGTGAGTTTCTCTCTTCTGCACCCTTACCTCTCACTTTCCCTTACCTCTCACCTTCCCTTACCTCTCTCTTTCCCCATCCTCTTTATTTTTTATCTTCTTTTTTTCATCCAAGTTATTAATAACGGCATCAATAATTCATCAACTGTAACATGCGTCATGTTATCTGTATTACCTTGATGAAATGTAAAATACCATGTACCGTTATTAGTAATAATAATATAAAAATAAATAAATAAATAAACCCAGATCGAAAAGGAGCCCCAGTGTGCCGGGAGAACCTGGAGAAATCTTGAGACTTGCTTCATTTAAGGCTTAAGCATTGCAGGGAAGGCAAGGCAAGGCAGTTGGGGAAATAATGTAGTTCAGGGACTGTGAAACAGATTAGGGTGTTGTGTGTTGACATGAATATATATTATGTAACCAACCGATAGCACCAATTTCTCACCGAGAAAAAAATGTTCAGTACTTTGTGAAAAAAGATTTGTAATTCACAAGGACGTAATATAATGTAATCCCTCGTGAGTTGATTGTCAAAACAGACATGTGACATTTTCTTACGCATCAAAATATGATCAGATCCTTACTGGATGAGTTTGACAGTCAAATGATAGTGTCAGTCCAAGGGCACATAATTCAGCCCAAAGGTTTCTCCTGCTCTTACACATGGGTATATGGATTACTTCATACTACGCCATTAATACACGAGGAATTCTTTGTGTGTTTGATATGAGTCAACACAATATTAATCTCCTCTTTCAGGTTCCAGTTCAGGAATTGGTGCAGGGATTGCAGTAGCGTTTGCAAAAGAAGGGGCCAAACTGTCACTGACTGGTAGGAACCAGAAGAATTTGGAGGACGTGGTCAAGGACTGCAAGAAGGCAGGGTCTCCGGTAAGCAGAGCGCGATGGAGGAAGTCCTCATTCAGTACATCCCCAGAAGTCCAAGGCGCTGCAATTAGGCTTTCAATGTCGTGTCCATTAAGCGAAACAGGTCCGCAAATATACACTGGTACAGTTTGCAATCATGTTAGAAAATAAGTGCCTAAAGCCCTCGATGTCTAACCTCACTGCCACATCGAAGACGGTTATATAGAATAGAAATTATTAAGGTGACGATTACCTTTCTATTTCAGGATGTTCTCATAAACGTGGGAGACGTCACGAAGGATGCTTTCAGAAGGACTCTCGTGGAGGCAACCAAGAAGAAGTTCGGGAAAACAGACATACTGGTGAGTATACTTTAGGTATCGCAGACGGGATGGAAGGACATATGTATGCATATATTCTGTATCACCACGACACATTGGAAAGTCAAAATTAAGTATATCTGTGTTTATTTAGAAGTTGTCACACACTGAGACTCCACAGAGTCACATCTATATGCGTTCTTTGGAGTACTCGAGTTTTATCCCTATTGACTGAACTGTATGGCAATATCGCGATGGGCTACACGGAATTGGGTTTCACATAATGTACCCGTGGGGAATCGAACCAGTCATCAGTGCAAACCCGAGCAAACCCTTCAACCACTAGGCTAAATCACCAGATGGGTTTTAAAGAGATTTGATAGTCAGTGGTAAATTGGTTGATAACGAGTCATAATACCTTGGGGGCGTGGATTGTTGCTCATATTATCAATCACTGGGTTTGCAGACACTTTACATTACCCGACAATGTACAGCCCAGACGCTACAGATGTTGGCGTTAACACCGTGATACAAAGACACAAGTTCTATCATACATGTATGTCTGTGTTTAGGTGAACAATGCTGGGGTCTCAGACCTGAGTCCCCTGCTATCAGCGACCAAAGAGCAGTACGACAGAATGATGGCTGTCAACGTGGAGGCACCTTTGTTTTTGACACAGTTAGTTGCACCGCATTTGATTGAAACAAAAGGTACTTTCTAAATGATTGTGGATTCATGTGTGGATTTATGCCTCGATTTCATTTGTGAAAACAATGTATTCTGAACAAAATTGAAACAAACAGCTTCAGGATTTAAACACAAAGACAGATTACCACTAGACAATTTGCTGTATGCCCTGGAAAAAGGTGTTGTCACCACAAATTGTTCAACTTCTCGTTTCAGAGAAATCATTGTATGTCGTGAAGCTGTAAGTAAAATAGATTCAGTCCTTAACAAATGTCATATAGAACTAGAACTAATTATAGTAGCTGTATGTCCTTTCGACTGCCTATAAGATGTTAAAATGAACACATGATATTTCCTGCTTTCTTCCTGAAGATGTAAAGTCATTAGTTTTAGTCATTAGCTGATTAAATAATTTTGTTTCAGGAAACGTGGTCAATACGTCGTCTTGCGGAACGACCATGATTGTGAGTGTGATGTATATAAGAATAATTCACAACCTGTAAAATGAACAACTTTAAACACCCCATAGCCCTTTGGGTTTATAATAGGTCACACTCTTTACATACGAAGCCGAGCGGATGGTGTATGACCAACATGAGTGCTGTGTAAGGAAAGAGTGAGAGTGTTGGCAATAGAAGTTTCTTTCCTTTTCAAGTTCAGAGACCCTTAATAAATATCATCCTTTTCACATCTATATAAAATGAAGTGAACAGACTGATATTTTCATATATCATGCAAATATGTGAACAGATTTTCAATCTTCTTTCCCGTTCAGATGCCGAATGGAGGTGTCTACATCATGTCGAAGGCGGCCACAGACACATTTACAAGATACCTTGCTCATGGTAAGTATTTATTAGAGGATCAGTAAACCATGTTACCCACTCAAGGCATATCAATCTTATGGAAGCCAAAGCTTTTATCTTACTTGTCTTGAACACTTGACAATGTAAGAATCTGAGATTTAATAGATGCTATATATGCTAATTTAATTCATAAAGAATCTGCGTAACAGTTTGTCCAAGACTATCCTCCCCCGTCACAGAAGTCAAAAGCATAGTTAAGCAACAAATAAACAACAAACACAATTTCTTTCCACAGAACTGTCTCGACATGGAGTACGTGTCAATTCAATCAAGTAAGTACAACCAGAAAACAATAATTGTTGTTGAGGAAAGGTTATGGGGAGATGAGGAATGGTGTAACTTTCACTTGAGTTCAGTTTAAAATGAGATTCACTAACCTGAGCAATATACATCATATGTTTTCATTAGTTGTCATTCCTCCTGGCGGGACGGTTAGTGGAGGCGTCTTACTCAACTCAGTTCAGAATGTCCAATATTCAAAAGATCTTCATTAATATTTCAGAGGCGTCAGAGTCACGCCGACCCTTTCTGGAGTCAGTCACAGATCAATATTATGTACTTTGTAGGCGAGTATTTCAAAAGTCGTACAACTGTACAATATCATCTTCATACATATATATGGTGAAGGTCATTATGTAGTAAGTTGACGTTATTTGACGTTATTTTGTGAATGTTTTATGCAATGACAATGGTGTGTTTTACATTTGTGGTTGATAATGAATATGTTATTCTTCGTTTCTTGCTGTTATTCCCTATACTTTCGACTGTTCTGTTGGTTTATTCTGATACATCGTGACTGTATTCTTTTACCGTTTTACCTGTGAAGGTCCGGGTTAGAATGAGCCTTCAGTAACCCATACTTGTCGTAAGAGGCGACTAACGGGATCGGGTGGTCAGGGTCGCTGGTTTGGTTGACACATGTCATCGGTTCCCAATTGCGTAGATCGATGCTCATGCTGTTGATCACTGGATTGTCTGATCCAGATTCGATTATTTACAGACCGCCGCCATATAGCTAGAATATTGCTGAGTGCGGCGTAAAACTAAACTCACTCACTCACTTTTACAGTTTTACATTCATTGTCAGTGTCGCGTTCATATAGATAGCTGTAGTCACTGTGCTGTTTTCATTGTTTCAGTCCAGGCTTTGTACCCAGTAACATGACTAAAGACGTACCCCCCCAGATAAATACATCTAACCCAGCACATCCTGTTAGGAAGCATGTGATTGAGTGTATACGTGTGTGAGCGAGAGAGAGATAGACATTGTACATATTTCTCCATAAAAATCGTTGTCACCGCCCCCTCCTCTCCCTGGCCCTAAACTTAGCAGTATTCCAGCAACATCACGGCGGGGGGCACCAGAAGTGAGCTTTACACATTGTACTCATGTGGTGAATCGAACCCTGGTCTCTGGCGTAACGGGCGAACGCTTTAACAACTAGGCTACCCCACCGCCCGTCTAAATTATGAACGACCCCTAAGCGTATAGAACCAGCGCCTAAAGTACTCTCTGATCATGGTACAAATACTACATTCTTTCACTATTTAATTCACTCACTTTTTTTCAGATGGCGGAAGCGATAAGAAAGGTGACGCCACTTGGTCGAGCGGGAATCCCAGAAGAAATGGGTCACATTGTGGCCTTCTTAGTCTCGGATAAGGCAGCATTTGTAACTGGAGAGAGTGTCAGGGTCGATGGTGGGTTGACAATGACTACACCAGCCCTTGGATAGAAAACGTTGAGGGAAGCTTGAGGTCTACTTGGATGCTCCATTAGTAGATTGTGTGAGGAACATACTCATGTGTACCAAACACATTCGCCCAACAGACAAATAACAGTGAAATCTGACAGTTGACTTTATTAACAGATGATATAATGCATGGGAAAAGAAATATTTTATGTATTTACTGGAACATTCTGAAATTGTTCTGAAAAATTAAAATTACTAATATGAATACAATGTCATGTATTTAATTCTGTAAGATATTGTCCCACTTATGTTAAACAAATAAATATGTATTCTCAAAACTTTCTCAAAGTTTGTTTTTCTGGTTAAGCAGTGGAGCAGATGTTGGTGATGGGGAGCTTCAGTTGCCGTATCCCCCATCTGGTCATCCTTATTGTGAGCATCAGTATTTTAACTTTTTAAATATATTGTCAAATATTGATTAGTTACCAACTCCATGAAGGCAGTCCGCGTTAGGCGCAGTCGGTAAGGGATGTTCATGATTCAGAACTTCCACCGATAAATCACCGTTAGACAGGAATATGTTGACAACTATGTTGGCTTGCAACACAACTGCTTGCATGGCATAAATATACGGCTGGTTTGCACAGAGCACAAATACTGGAGCGCGTGTGTTGTCTCAGTTTAACAGTCACGTGACAAAATTAATGTCGTTTTCAACTGATAATGAACCCCAATTTAGCATGGGCAAGAGGAACCTGGATGCAGATTTATCATGAATAACAGAAATTCGGGTGCAGACAATGTCCCTTCTAGGATTCCATTCCTGTAGGATGTTCGAGCTATGGTTCAGATACTATTACCCAAAGGCCGTTTTGAAATAGCTCAAATATTGCCAAACAAAATTCAACCATTCGAGTTTTACATCGACAAGAACAGGACACTCCGAGGGAATACTGGTTTGTCCCATACTTTCCATGAAGATGACTTTATGAAGATGTAGTCAGTCGAGGTGACTTGGTTCTGTGTGTGCAGTAATACCCTGACGGTGCTCATAATACCAGTCAGTAGTTTAACGGAAGTAGTATATACAATGGGGGTTCTGGATCACTTTCAACAAAAGCCTCTGCAAAGCCTTATTTGTGAAATAAGGCTTTGGTCGGGCCCTTAGCCCTTGCTACCATTACCCCTACTATAAAAAAGTTTGGGGTGATAGCGGGATACGAACGCCCAATGTTACACCTCCTAGCCACACCACTTAACCGACTGAGCGACCGGGGACATGGTTGAAATGTGTTGGTTTAATGGGTCTATCCTGGGATTGCATCATCCAATACTGGGCTGCGTCTAACGTGCCGCTAGGACACTATTGTGCCGCTATGCCATGTTTACCTCGATGAAACAGTTTAATGTGAATCGCCTATGATCTCTTTGGTGTTTGTAATAAAGGCTTGCTGGGCTTTTTTCACCCCTTGTTCTAGGTACTTTTTTTATCATCATCGCTGATAGCAGACTTACGAGACTTGGATCGAATCTCTTGTTTCATTTTGTTATATTTTGTGAGTTCAGAGAGGATTGAACTAAACTCCTCCTCTGAGATCTTACTGTCAGTGAGTGCAGTGGAAATACGCTCACTTACTGTGTTCAGCTTTGCTTCGGCCAGAACCCTGATCTCGTCGTGTTTCAATGCCTTACGATGCAGTCTGCGTGATGCAAACTTAAGCCACCCCAGCTGTTATTTCAATGCCTAGCACTATAGGTGCAGCCACGATGGTAGCTAACAACCCAACACCTGCCGCCCCTAGTCCCATGCTGATTGTCATAAGGGCAGTATCAGCCCCGTCCACGGTATTGAAAGCTCTATGGTACTTCTTACATAGTGCTTTCCGCGTGTCGCGGTCTTGTTCTAGTTGACGTTTTACATCTCATAACTGTCTCAAGCGGAACCCGTCTACGGTTTCCAGGGTCTTCGCTACTTCCTCTACGACTGGGTACAGCCCCATTCTGTGTGCCTATAATATATCTGACAAAATATTTTTTAATTGGGTATCAGTTAATAGCCGATCAACGTACTTGAGGTTTGTAAGGCCTACGTTCCCAGGTAGGTAAATAGTGCAAAGGTCAATAGGTAAATTTTGGCCCCTTACATCAAATACACAGGGGCTTGCTGAGCCATAGTCAGATAATATTAAGGGGGCAGCAACCCCTCACCAGGCCCCGAGTCCCGTCGTATAACGATACTACAATGGCGGTCTTCATAGCCAATAAAATTTTGGGTTATTTGCACCCCAGATAAAAGGTCCCATGAGGACCCCCCATGGATGTTTTTTAAAAAGAGTATTATGATTAATGTGGAGCCTGGGGGCATAAACTTAGGAAATGGTAGGTCAGAGTATATCTTAAATTATAACTGTGCATCTAACATGTAACCAGGGTGATTTGGGATTTGGGAAATTCTAATTTTTTTAGGGCCATCGGATTGAAACCCCCCGAGCAAGATACCGCTGTTCTTAATTTCAGCGATATCCCTACCATTACGAACAGAGACGTAAGGTGTGGTGAGGGTTATGTTGAGCAACCATTTGGACTCCATAAAGTGGTTGTGCAGACTTCTCATAAAGTCGTCTGGCAGGAGCCTCAGCACGTACACACCACCTATTAATTGTAGGACGTACAAGGCATCTTCCACACCAGGCTGATCGAATCCCTCTAGGTCCCTGAGTGTGAGTTTGGGTAGATGATCGGCTATTGCTGCCCGCCTATACACGTTGTCTTTTAAGTGTAGGACGTATGAGCCACCTTCCTCACCAGGCTGATCGAATCCCTCCGTGTCCCCTAGGTCGTTAAGCGTAGTGTTGGGGCGATGAGTGGTCATTGCTATAATACTACTACGATATAGTTTCCAACTGGTTTTCTGATAATAGGTCAGGGGTGCACTTCACCCCCATGAAGTGTATGTTGTCCGGTAGGAATATCTTGGTTAGTGATATCGTGTTTTCCACGACCACTGTGACTCCCTGCAGACTGGTTTTGGAGTCGACACCCGCCCGCACGTAAACTGTGCAAACGTGATACTGGTGTCATTTCACCCACCCGAGTTTGATCCCCTTCACGATCTCGACATCATTCCCCGATGGTTCCCCTAGGTAGACTTTGATGATCAGTGTTGAGTTCGCCGGTAGACTCTCCAGTATCCTGACCACGCCTTCGAATTCAGACACCAACTGCAATGTCACGTTTTGCATTCCCGGTTTACCTGATAGCATATGGGCTGCCATACTGGCGACTGGGCTGATGGCTACGCTACGTCTCTGAGTCGGGACGTAAGCCACGAGCAGGGTTCCGTTGTTCACAACTTTGTTTAGGTGGTTGTCTTTGTTATCCGTGAACACGTAAGGGGAGCCGAGCCTAATATTGAGAAACCAGTCATCTTTATCGGGTAACAACACCCACTTGTCATGGCTTGTTTCGGGCGACGGTAGTGCTCTCAACATCATCTAAGTCGAACAGTTTGCCCCCGAACGATGGGTATATTATCCATTTATCATCCCCGGTGGTGACTAGGGTGTACCGAGTGTTGACTGTCGCTCTTGTGGTATCTACTATATCACCTAGGGCTTCACCAGAGGGGACTTCAACGCGTTTGTAAATGTTGTTTTTCAGTTGCAAGGCGTACAATTTACCATCTACTCTGGGAGCGTCGAAACCGCGTGTGTCCCCGAGGTCGGAGATCCCCACATTGACGCATTTTTTCACCCCGGGCCCTTGTGCGCTGGTCATTTTATGTGAAGCGTTAAGCTGAGGTATCCTATATTCACGGGATTATGATTTATATCGAACACCGATATTATCAGCTCAGGTATGTTACCCTGAGTCAACCTCTTATACTGCCGCGGTGAAAACGACTCGGTTCTACCGTCTTTGTATTTCTCCGTTTTCACCGGCACTGCTCTCAGTATAGTGGAAGGGTGACCCCCTTGAATGTTGTACGTTGTGCTCACTTGACCGAGATGAATGTACAGCTCTCAGTACGGTACTAGGTCGGGTAACTTCATACCTGTGACGGTAGTTGTTGGTTTAATATCGTCAGGTGACATACCGAGTGTCCTCGGCAATGGTCTACCGAGCCTCAAGGAGTTTCTTCCGTTGTTGATTAACACCACTGTGCCGTTTGAGTCGTTCATCTTGAGTTCGGCTCCCAGGGGTTTGAAGACCTCGTCGCTAAGCGAGCACACACTGTTGTAGCTGTCAGTTATCTGACTGCGAGCTCCACTGACGAAAAGCTTATTGTTGCTGGCGTTGATATTAGTCCATTGCGGTAGGTAGGTGATATCGCAGAGTGCGACTTCGAGTTGACCCGACGTATTATCGATCGCGTGCGTCAGCTGAACGGCCTCGCCGCTGGTTATTCCTGGAAGTGTTATGTACATGTTAGAGTATATATGCTCATTACATAATAGTTTTATAATGTATTCCCCTGGAGTGTCTTACTCCCCTGGAGTGTTTTACCCTAAACTGGACATAGATTTCTCACACATGAAGATCGCAGTCGCTAATGGGATGTATTTCAACGCCCAGCTTTTAGATGTGTTCAGCCTGTATAAATTTTCGGTGACTAATGCTAAGGTAGTTCATGCTTGGTTCAACAACCCGATGCAGTTCTGGCAGAATCAACTCAACTTCGCCGTGTGGTGCGCTACAACGGGGTGTGGTGTGACATTGACCGACACTCGGCGCGGACCGCTGAGTCAGTCTGTGTTCACGTTTCACGTGTACTACCAGGTCAGGCGTATCCTTAAAGAAATCAGCGCTCCGGTCCCACAGGACAACGCATGGAATGCAGTAAACAACAAGTACGATAGACGGGCCTACGAACGTATTTGCAACGAATTCGAACTAAACCCGAAGACGGATTGGTGTTTGCCGGGGCCGAACCACGGGTTGGGTATCCCCATCGTTCACAATATGCACCTCGTGGATGCCAGCGAGAAGTTGAAAGAATGGGGATACAAGTCGTATCATCACCTAACAACCAACGAGTGGGATGATCGTTACATGGCTTTCGCCAATAGCAAGGATTACCGAGTCTGGAGGTTCGAGCAGGGGGCAGCGGATGACTGGAAAAAGTTCATGCTAGACACGTCGAAAGGGTTCACTAGTGCCGGGGTAATCAGGTTAAACGACTCGATTCGAACGTATGTGTGGGCGCTGTTGGGTGCGCAGACGCAAACGCGTTCCAACATCCTCGGTAAGGGGACTGCTTACGACGCTCAGAAACAGTTCGTTGTCAACGTAGAGGATGCTATCAATGCTCCAGTTGATCTCCCGAGTGCCATCAAACGCTACCAAAACGTGTTGGAATATGCCAGGTCGAAAGTCAACTACGTCTTCGACGTGGGACTGTACATGGCTCCGAGCGATATGCAACTGAGAGTAAAAAAAGTGGTGGGCTACAACAACGAAATAGTCATAGCCACGGCGGACCAAAAGTTGGGCGTCAACCTCGATGTCAACATCCCCCACGTCCCACCACCCACGACCGGTGAAACGGGTATAGTGGTGCCACCCCCGGAGCCTAGGGTTCAACCAACACACACACAGCCTGAACGTGTGCAGGCGTCCAATCAGCAGCACATCGACCGTAAAACAGCCCTGGTGGTTGGTGGGGTAGCTTTGAGACTTATTTGGTTAAAAATTCCTTAACCGCTACGTACACAAAACCCGCCACGGCGACGATGGCTGCCCACAGGTTTTGACTAAGCCACGTGGCAGTTTTAGCCAGAGCGCCCAGCAACCACGAGACGATGCTACCCAGGATGCCGGGTAGGGCTTCGGCAGCCTTACCAGCCAGTTTAGCCAGGGCCTCCCCGAGTTTTTTTATCCAGGATTTGACGCCCCCACCACTTGGTGGTGTGCCGCCACTTGGGGGTGTGGGGGTACCCCCACTCAATGACACCACCAGGGTTGATATGATGAAGCCCAATGCAGTCAGAATGCTGGCGATGGTGATGCCTTGCTCCCGGAACAGGATCCGAATCCTGTCAGCTAATGTGGTGTCCTGGTAGAGGACTCGATCGACGGTTTCCCGCACACGGCTGACCTGGGATCGAAGCTGATCTCGGAAGGAGGATGCCGTTTCCAGCCGGGTCTTCCTTTCCTCTTCCAAATTATGTATTCGTTCCTCGATGGGGGCTTTCAGAGACTCATCCTCCGTTTCACCGAGTTTGACCTTTTCATGGGCGATGTGGTCGTCTATCGCGTCCAGTTTGGCCGTGTTGTTTACGAGATGTCCGCGAATGGTTTGCATGGCCATGTCCAGCCCCGCAGTTCCAGAGCGGTAAATTCGAACCCGGGTAAGGGCTTGTCATGGTAGGTGGCCAACAGCTTTTCAATGTTATCAGTCATGTCTTGATCCGATGTGGCGTCCCTGATGTCTTGCAGAAGGGTTTTAGGCCGTGCGCCACCATAGTCTATGAAACCTAGTTCATCGCGGATCAAGTCACCCCCATGACGACTGCCGAGTGTTGATAAGGCAAGCGGTTCTCTCGTGCGCTTATTCATGAGATCGATCTCCGGGCGAGCCCTCAGTCGCAGCGTGCCATTGTCATCAACAAAAAACTTGGAATAGTCTCGCCCCAACGGCTCTACGTAATTTTTATCCCCTTTTAAACCATCGTAAAACCCGGTGACGGCCTGCTTCACGAGTTCGTTACCTTGTGAGAATGTGGTGTCATCCTCGAATGCCTGGGCACTATTATCCCATATATCATCCATAGGGATATACTCATAACCGCCTTCAGCCATTATTTAGTATTAAAACTTATATATTTCATTTATATAACAATGTATGGTAGAAAACTAGATCCTTTCAGAAGATCAAGAGAGCCTCTAGGCGTCAGAGCCGTGCGCCAGTCGGTGATCATCACCAACAATCCCAGCAAGATAGACCAGAATCAAACGCTGCTGGTTAGATTCCCAAACCTTGGTGAGAATGACCTTATTGTACCAGGCACGGTTCGACTGGCGTTCAACCTCACGTTGACCTCCACCAACGACAAACGCGAGCTAGTGCGGAACGTAGGTCGAGCCATTATCAAGAAAACCACCATCAAGATCAGCGGTAACGAGGTGTTGAGTATTGACGACAGCGACGTGTTTCACTGCTACGGGGACCTCTGGAAAAGCGAGGGAGAACGCGTCAATGACGTGTACCAAGGTATCAGCAAATCAACTCGGTTGCGTATGGGGTATGGCTTCACGCAAGACCAGCTAGACAAGCTATCGGACGGTGAAAAGGCCATCGCTCAAGCGTACGGGAACCGGTTCTGCGTGCCGCTCGACTTCGAGTTGCTCACGGGACACGCGCCGTTTTACCAGGCCGCGCTGGGTGATAGGCTTGAATACGAGCTCACATTTAACGACTACAGCAAAGTAGTGCGTACGCCGAACGGTGATGAGGCCAGTTACGCCATAGACAACATCTCTCTGGAGTTCGACATGGTCACTAGCCCAGAGCTGGCCAGGCAGGTTCGAAGCCAGTACTCGGAGAAGATGGCCATCCTGTACGATCGCATACTGAGGCATAGATCAGTCGTGCGAGATAAGAGCGACACTGTGTGGAATATCAACCTGAACGTGCTGGCGAGATCGATGAAAGGCATCCTGGTCGTCCCCGTGGAGGATTACGAGCCGTTCCGGAGCGAGAAGTTTTTCAACCCCGAGATTAAAAAGGTGGAAGTGACCATAGAGGGCGTGCCCAACCAGCTGTTCAGTCATGATATGAGACCATACCAGCAGTGGGATGAGATAAAAAAAGCTACTGAGCAAACAACATTACATAACCAAGGACCTGGACCTATCCTCCGTGCAGATCGGTGAATACGTGACCACCAAGTACGGGCTGTGGTTGGACATGCGATCCACAGATGATGATAAACTACACGGTAGCGGTCGTCGCATAGACAATGGCAGTGAGGGGATTACTATCCAGATTACCAAGAAGGCTCAACCCGCTGGTAAGTTGAAATTATATCAGTACGTTATTATGGAAGCGCAACTTAATATGGACAATGGGAGATTCGTGCAAGCCATCTACTGATGGAGGCAAGCCATCTACTGAAGGCAGTAGGCCACTGCCTGCCGGCAGGCCATCTATTAATATACCCCGCGACCCACACTGCGCCATAGTGTGCGGGCAGACTGGCTGTGGGAAGACCGTTTTCGTGTTGGATATGTTGGAGGGGTACTACAAGGATGTGTTTGATAACATCGTTATCATGTGCCCTACTCTGAGCATGAATAAAACGTACACGGAAAGACCTTGGGTGATGACGGACCCGGACGTACACAAAGTCGACCCGGGAACACTCCTGCAGGACTGGTTGAAAGCTCTTCACGAGAAATTTAAAGGGGAGTCTACACTGTTCATACTGGACGACTGCAGCGCTAATCGCGAGATAACAAAAAAGAGAGACATGCTATCGTACCTGGCCTTCTCTGGTCGGCACACAAATCACAGCGTCTGGGTGCTAACGCAGAAGTTCAACTCGGTGTTGAAAGACCTCAGGGAGCAGACGCGGTGGGTGGCTTTATTTCACTGCAAGGACAGGGATTCGTTCGAGGAGTGTTTGAGAGAGAACGATGTGATGAATAAATTAGAACGGGAACGGGTGAAGAAACAGCTCGCTGAAACTAAACACGCTAAGCTCGTGCTCAAGACCGACCAACCAGTAGCCTATAGGGTGTTTTAGCTTAGCAAAGCTTAGCAAAGCTTAACAAATGCTTAGCAAAGCTTAGCAATGCTTAGCAAATGCTTAGCAAAGCTTAGCAATGCTTAGTATAAATACTTAGTGTTTAGTTATAGCTATGATATTTGAAGTGTTCGTGTGCAACTTAACCTTCATTTCTCTGTGTTTCGCCTATATCGTATATTATATAGTTAAAACTAAATCTTACTTGTTACATTATAAGATGGAGTGTGATGAACTGCTCGAACAATTGTTGGTACCCCAATCACCACAGGTGGACGATGATAAGCGAGAGAAACTGGTGGCGTTGGCTGTTGGCGGCAAAGCCAAACATTACTTTGGGGAGTACACTCCAGATAAAATTCACAAAATGTCAGCTGAAGAAATCGATAAGCTGTACGCTAGATACGAGTCCCGTCTCGGAGCAGAGATGACAAAGACAATAGGATCGGCTATGACCCAGATATACACTGGTATTGCGTCATACTTCCTTCCCATTCCCCAGGAACGCCGACTGTGGGAAGACCTCGAGAAAGACCCTTTTATCGAACACGCCTTGAGCTCTATTAGCTGCGAGCTGTACCACAAATACGGTATGTTGTTAGCCCCGGTTACGGCGGCGATTATCACAGCAAAGCATTGTCAATTTGAGAGGAAAAATAATAATAATAGTATAGATGGATGCTGCACAGGAGACCCCACAACTGGTGGAAACCCCCAGGGGGGAGACCCCACCCCAGACCCCTTCAGAGGAAACCCCCAGGGAGGTGAACCCTCCAGAGGTGAACCCAAGGTTGGGGGAACCCCAACCCCCTACAGTAACCAGGCAGAAGAATCCTAAGAGAGTAGCTGCCGGTAAAAAACGGTGGTGTAACCAACATAAAATTATCACGTTGACTCACCCAACTCGACTCTTGTTGGCTGTAGGCGTAACTGCTGCCGTGGTTATCTCGTGGTTATATACACGACACAGGAATCCCAAGGATTCCGGGGAGGGAAACCCTCACAGAGATCCCAGGGATTCCGGGGAGCCTCCACAATTAGAGGTCAACCCACATATCATGTTATAATTTAATATTTTATATCATATACATAATGTCTGAGGGGAAAACGTTCGTCAACGACGCATACCACGCCACCGTGGTCGCCAGTCTAGCCGTAGGGTATGCTCGGTTGACCAAAATGGTGCTTAAACAACCAACTATCAAGCTAGATTTCAACCTGCAGGATATGGGTATGCTTATAATGAACCTTGGTATGGCGATGGCTACAAAAGACATCCTAATAAAACAAGGGATACTACCTGAAAATATTATGAAATAAACATAGGATGGCTACGGTTGCGATGATGGTTGGTGGGGCGTTAGTAAATGCCCTAACATTTTCCGGGAGTAATTTCCTCTTCTCGAAACTACGAGAGTCACACGCGGCTGAAATACAGGCAGAGAGGAAGTGGCACGATCTCGCTATTGAGAAATTACAAACAGCACAGGCTGAGTACACTAAAAAACGCCTCCAGGGGATCGATTACATTAACGAACAACTCAGGCGTGAAAACCATGCCGTTCAAACATTCCACGATGTCCACGAGACAGCAAAAGAATACTACTTACTAACTGGTAAACGATTGGAACCACTCAATAAACCCACACTCGCTCAGTACTACACACAATCCAAGGGGCAAATGGACCGTGAACTGGCCTTCATAGCGCTGGGTATAGCAGCTACTGCGTTGGTTGCGAAACAATTAGACTAAATACTCATATAAGTATGCTAAACATGAGACCTGCTCCATACCGATGCGAATATATACTTATGGGGAAGACCGAGACCTGTGGTAGGAAATGCAGGACTCAGGGGTACTGTTGTTTCCACATGGGAAGCCCTAACTACGCGTGTTCTGTGTGTGGTATCGGGGTTAAAGGGCACTACTGGCTATGTAAAGCTCACGGGGCGAACGTAGTCAGACATCATCTCATCTACGAGAATAAAAAGGCCTACATAAAAGAACGTAGGCGACTTCTCAAGATAGCAGTGTAAGGCTGGAGGAGTTACCTCCCTTTGACTGTGCCCCAATTAGAGATTATACACACCTACGTATAGCTATGTTTGTGGAAATTGAGCCCAGGGAAGGATGCCTGAGCAGCTGGCAGATGGATGTGGGGAAAAGTATAGATATTAGTGTCCTCAAACCCATGATTATTAGTGAACTATATAAGGGGTGCTCGTTTACAATCATGGTAAAAGTAGGGTTTGATGTGCCATGGGCTGGGCACACTTGGAATTACTTTGATGGGGGGCGAGTAGATGTGCATGGGGATATAGATATACTTGTTGACGACTCGTTGCAAGTAATACAAAACACCCTACTATGCTGCGCATATTCCGGGTGGGTTGAGGGAATAATCGATAAGGTGTATCTTGATTTTTTACCTTACGGTGGGCCAATTAGACATTGGTTGTCTTAGGTGTGTACGCAATTATGACTACTATACGCGAGCTCAAACAAATCGCAAGACAGAGAGGTGTGATCGGGTATTCTCGAATGCGGAAGCCAGCCTTGTTGAAATTACTAGGTTTAGAAGCCCCTCCCATGGTAAAACAATTAAAAGCTCAAGCAAAACAGCTTGGGCTCACGGGTTATTCAAACCTGGGGAGAGCCGGGTTAGTCGCATTGTTATCACATGCCCCCGTAGCCAAACCTCCCACTGTAAAACAACTGAAAGTTCAGGCACGTGATTTGGGGTTAGGGGGGATATTCCCGTATGAGGAAACCACAGCTTGTAGAACTATTACGGCAGAATAGAGCTATTGACCTACAGTTCGTGCGCACTGAGCGCACTGTAGGTAATTATTTAAGAGGCTGGCGCATGCATGTTGATAGGAACATAGATATTATAGATATGAAGCCTCTGATAGTTGATAAAATAAACCAGGAACTAAACAGTCTAGGAAGTATCAAATTTCAAATCACAGTGAAAATGTCACTCGATAAGCAGGCAGGGGGCGTGGGGGGGGGCCCCCACTGGGGTCACTGAGTACGTTCAGCCTTACTTCCGGGGTAAACAAGAGGTCGTGACCCATATAGAGACCATAGACGCATCAATCTATACTAGTTTTCAGCAGATACGAGAATACCTAGAACGCTACACACACTTGGGGTCCGGGTGGGTTGTAGATAAAATCGATAATGTCTTTCTAGACATAGCTAACTACGTGCCGTTCAGAGGCGGGTCATACCTAGACTTGCCCCCCTACTATAGGAAAAAACATGCCATGGTCAACGTCAGGAATAGAGGAGACGATTGCTTGAGGTTAGCTATCAGGTCAGCCTTGTTTCCAGCTGACACTAATTCGAACAGGCCTTCTAGTTATCCCCAAGACGATGGGCTCAACTGGGATGGTATAGATGAACCAACCCCCATATCCCAGATAACTAAAATAGAAAAACAGAATAATCTAGCTATAAATGTCTTTGGGCATGAAGGTAACACAACAATAGTGCACAGAGTCAGCCCATCGTTGGGGAAACCCCAACTGGGGGAACCCCAAACCCCCCCTCACGTTATCAATATATTCATGATTCAGCGAGGTGACAAGTACCACTACACATGGATAAAACACTTTAGCAGGCTGTTGTATGACCAATCAGCACACAGAGAAAAGACCCACTTCTGCGAACGGTGCCTACATTGCTTCACACGAGCTGATTTATTAGAATCCCACCGGGAGGATTGCCAAGGTGTGGGGCAGACGGCTATACGAGTCGACATGCCTAAAGAAGGTGACAATATCCTAAAATTCGGTAACCACAAGAACCAAATGTCTGTGCCTTATACCATATACGCCGACTTTGAAGCCTTGGTCAAACCTGTTGAGGCTGCCGCTGTTGGGGATACCCCCACAGGCGGGGTTGTTGGGGGGACTCCCAATGCTCTACCCACAGGTGAGAGCTTCACACTCAAAACACAAGAGCATGAAGCTCACGCCTGTAGCACTAATTGCCACGTGTGTGACTCACCACTTAACGGTGATTCGGTGAGAGATCACCGCCACGTAACCGGTAAGTATAGAGGCGCTGCTCACAGCGCATGTAACCTCAAGCTTAGAATCATCCCTAAGACAATAAATATCCCTGTGGTCTTTCACAACTTGAGAGGGTACGACTCTCACTTAATCATGCAGGCCATCGCGAAAATCGATGGTAATATAACGTGCATCCCCAACAACATGGAGAGATACATCTCCTTCAGCTTAAACGGCCTTAGGTTCATAGATTCAGTACAATTCTTATTGTCGGCGCTAGACAGTCTGGTCAAGGCCAACGATACCTTCCCTATTACTGATCGATACACAGACGCCGAGACTAGACCCCTGCTTATGAGGAAGGGTGTGTATCCCTATGAGTACATGGATGGTTGGGCCAAGTTCGCCGAGACCAGCCTACCCCCCATCAGAGAATTTTACAGCAATCTGACAGACTCGGAAATATCCCAAGATGATTACTCACACGCTATTAATGTATGGAATAAACTGGGTTGTAAGAATCTGGGTGACTATCACGACCTGTACTTGAGGACAGATGTACTGCTGTTAGCCGACGTGTTTGAGACGTTTAGGCAGATATGTTTCAACCAGTATAAACTCGACCCCGCATGGTAATACACCAGCCCAGGTCTGTCGTGGGATGCCTTGCTCAAAAAGAACGGAGTTAAGTTGGAATTGCTTACAGATTATGACATGCACCTATTCATTGAGAAAGGCTAGCGAGGCGGGATCTCCATGGCAACTAAGCGATACGCGAAAGCAAATAATCAATACGTGAAAGGTTACGACCCGAGCAAGCCAACCAATCATATTCTCTACCTCGACGCAAACAACCTGTACGGCTGGGCTATGAACCAGTATCTACCCACAGGGGGATTCGAATGGGTGCCACAGGAGGTCGATGTTATGAGCATCGCACCAGATTCGAATAAAGGTTATATCCTCGAGGTTGACTTGGAATACCCCAAAGCATTACACACATCACACAACAGCTACCCCCTGGCCCCCCGAACGTATGAGGGTTAACCCAGACTGGATGTCTGAGTACCAACATAACTTATTAGGTGGGCGGGTGGCAGACGTTGAAAAACTCGTGCCTAACTTAATGAATAAGACCAAGTACATCGTTCACTATCGCAACCTACAGCTGTACCTGTCGTTGGGTATGAGGCTGACTAAAATACACAGGGTGCTCGTGTTCAACCAGAGCCCATGGATGGAGCCCTACATCAGAATGAACACAGACCTCCGAAAGCTTGCCACCAGTGACTTTGAGAAAAATCTCTACAAGCTCATGAACAACTCGGTGTTCGGTAAGACTATGGAGAGCCTGAGGAAACGTGTGACTGTGAAGCTGGTTCGGTCAAATGAGGAAGACAAGCTCAGGAGACTGATAGCCAGTCCGGCATTCAACCGCAGCAAGATATTCACCGATGACCTAGTTGCCCTACACATGAAGAAAAGCCACATAAAATTCAACCGGCCTGTTTACGTGGGGATGAGCATCCTCGATTTATCCAAACACCTGATGTACGACTTTTACTACAACGAGCTTAAGAAACAGTACGACGACAGGTGTGAAGTGCTGTACACTGATACGGATTCCCTGCTGATGGAGATTGGAACCGAGGACGTGTACGAGGACATGAAAAAACACCTCGATTTGTATGACGCCAGCGACTACCCCAAGGCCCATGCCATACACAGTACGGTAAATAAAAAGGTCCTAGGTAAGATGAAAGACGAGTGTGCTGGCACGCCCATAGCCGAGTACATAGGTTTGAGGCCTAAGATGTACTCCATACTGAAAGCTGACAATGGTGAGATCCGGAAGGCTAAGGGTGTTAAGAAGTACGTGGTTAAACAACACATCAAACACGCTAGATTCAAGGAATCCCTGTTCAAGACCCGTACCTTTAGACATAAAATGAACACACTTAGAAGTGATGGGCATAAGATGTACGGACTTACTATAAACAAGACGTCCCTGTCGCCGATGGACACTAAACGTTGGATAGCTATTGATGGGATAAACACGTACGCGTACGGGCATGAGAAAATTGAACCAAGAACGGAACCAGAGAAAGTTTGAGGCTATTTACTATAGCCTGCGTGGGTACTGGAAAGGAGCTAGTGCTGTAGATAAGCTGGCTAAAATGGCGCGAGTACCCCCGGAGGAGGCCAAAGCATGGCTTGAAAAACAAGCCCTGTGGCAGATCTATTTACCGGCACCACGCTACGTGCCTAGAAGGAGGTTCGGTATTAACATACCTAATAGCGTTCACCAGGCAGACCTACTGTTCCTACCCCACGACAAGAGGTACAAGTATGCCTTAACCGTAGTGGACGTAGCCAGTCGCTACAAGGAAGCCGAACCCTTGACCGCGAAAGATTCAGCCCAGGTAGCCAGAGGATTCGAATGCATATACAAACGCAGTCCGCTGACATGGCCAACAGAGCTGCAAGTTGACCCCGGGTGGGAGTTCATGGGTGACGTGTCACAACTGCTAGACAAACACGATACAAAGGTCAGGCGTGGCACGGCTGGAGCCCATCGCAGCCAAGCCATAGTTGAGAGATTTAATAGGACTTTGGCTGAGCGCTTATTCGGCCATCAGTATGCGAGGGAGATGGCAACCCCGGGAAAACGATCGACTGAAGGGGTCGTGAGGTTACCCAAGGTGGTGTCGGCAATCAACCATGAAACCACCCGGCTCACTGATAAGAAACCGGCAGACGCTATCAAACTAAAATCAATAGTGGCAGAGTCGGCTGCTCCATTGCATGGGAAGGAGAAACAGATACCAGATAGGGCCCTAGTTAGGTATCTATACCAGCCGGGGGAACACGAGGGTGATAGCCGTAAGCGAGCCACCGATCCTATATGGTCAGTCAAAACTTACAACATAGATAAAGTGGACATGAAAGCCGACGAGCCTAACTTGTACTACTTGAGGGATGGGCCAGGTAGGGGGTTTGTAAGAGCGGAATTATTGATCGTACCGTACGGCACAGTGTTACCTCCTGTCAACGCGGCATAGCCGCACGAGGAGCGATGATGCAATACCCCCCGTAGCTCAGTCGGTTAAGCGGCGCGGTTATGAGGTATACATGTGCAGTTCGTATCCCGCTAGCGTCCCAAACTTTTTCATTGTAGGGGTAATGGTAGCAAGAGCTAAGGGCCCGACCAAAGCCTTATTTCACAAATAAGGCTTTGCAGAGGCTTTTGTTGAAAGTGATCCAGAACCCCCATTGTATATACTACTACGGAACTAGATGCGGTCATTTAACCTGAGTATTTAATTGGGGCGCTGAACAACGTGTCTGGAGTGGATAGTGAGTGAGTGAGTGAGTTAAGTTTTACGCCGCACTCATCAATATTCCAGCTGTATGGCGGCGGTCTGTAGATATTCGAGTCTGGATCAGACAATCCAGTGATTGAACAACAACATGAGCATCGATCTGCGCAAATGAGAACCGATGACATGTGTCAACCAAGTCAGCGAGCCTTACCGCCCGATCAAGTTGGTCGCCTCTTACGACAAGCATGGGTTACTGAAGGCCAATATTCTAACCCGGACCTTCACGGGTCCTAGAGTGGATATAGATCATATATGAGTGATCTTCAGCAACCCTCGCTTGTTGATTGTTAAAAGAAATGACAAACCGGATCGGGAAGTCAGCCTCGCTAATTTAGTTCATGCATTTTATCACACATCGATGTCAATCGCTTCAATCACTAGATTGTCTGGTCCAGACTCCATTATTTACAGGCCGCCATCATACAGCTGGAATATTACTGAGTGATGCGTAAAACAACAAACAAACAAAACAACAATCATGTCTCTAGAAGTAGATACGGTGATCAGATTCAGTGACTTGGCTGATTACTGCAAAGGTGGAGACCAGTGAAGATCCACGTTAGAATTGGTCTTCAGCAAGCCATGTTTGTCGCAAGAGGTGACTTAGGGGATCGGGTGGTCAGGCTCGCTGACTTGGTTCAGGGTATGCAGTCGTACCCCGACGGTGCTCATGATATCAATCACTAGGATGTGTCTTATCGACAGAACGCCGTCACTTATCCCGACGTTAAACAAAATGTGAACAAAACGGGTGGTTCAGGACAGGCGTCGAGCAACAGGCAAAACACATCCGTACATTACGCATGTACAGAGCTAGAGTGACTCCATGTCCTCAAATATAATATTCTGAGTGTAGATATACCACAGATATGAGAAAGGATGGACATACCATGGGTGACAAAAAATGTTAACAAACAGGTCTTTCATTGTTAATGAATGTACAAAGCCACGACAGGTTGATATAATGTCCTTTATACAATATCCTGGTCTTATATATACTGTGAGCAACAGAAAGCCGGGTGTAGATATGCCATTGATATAAGAATGTCGGTTGTAGGTTTTCTTTTCTATGACAGAAACAAAATGTATACGAACAGGTTGTTCATTGAAGGCACGACAGGTGATGCAATGTCCTTAAATACGATATTTAGAATACATCCTTTCTCTGTGAACAATTTAAGCTGTAAATGGAAACACAGTCTTCAACAATTTATCAGTTACTACGTGACATCTGTACATAACCTTAGAGCAGTTGATGATGGATACTAATATGTCTGGAAGATGACAGTGCGGCAAGTAATGGGGATGGGGTCAAGTCTTGCATGAACGTAACTTGCGTCATGATCTTGGACGGCATTTTACCGCCAGTGCAAGCAAGCGAATGTGCGCATGCACTGACATTGCTATCTATAACATGCAGTAGAAAACCCAGTTACCTTACTCGTCGCCGTGAATATAGTACAACACAAGCAGGACCTTGAATCTCAAAGAGTGAGAGCCACCTCCTGTTGAAATGGTGATGAGACTAAAAGTTGCTGTCATTACAGGTGATTGACCCGTGAAGATCCGGGTTGGAATTCATCTTCAGTAACCCATGCTTGTCGTAAGAGGCGACTAACGGGATCGGGTGTTGCTGATGCTGTTTGTTGCGACAATGCTCTTTGTGGTGGTGTTGCTGATGGTGTTTGTTGCGACAATGCTGTTTGTGGTGGTGTTGCTGATGCTGTTAGTTGCGACAATGCTGTTTGTGGTGGTGTTGCTGATGCTGTTTGTTTGCGAGAATGCTGTTTGTGGTGGTGTTGCTGATGTTGTTAGTTGCGACAATGCTGTTTGTGGTGGTGTTGCTGATGCTGTTTGTTGCGACAATGCTGTTTGTGGTGCTACTAGAGATGTGAAGTTTTGTTCAAATACTGATGATTGTTGAGACACTAATGTTTGTGGTCCTGCTTCTGTTGTTTACTGAGATACTGCTGTTTGTGGAAATGTTACTTATTTTGCGTGTGCACTGTCGGTGTTGTGTGATGTTTGTCTGTGGTGCTGTTGATATTGTTTGATGGGCTGCTAATGAGCTCATGATGTTTGCAACGTTCCGTCTGATGTGGTTTGTGTTGCTGTTGACATTGTTTCTGGGTCTGCTAATGTTTTCTACGCAGATGCTGGTGTTGTTCCTGGGTGTTTTCATGGGTGACGTTCTATATTCAGGTCATGTTACAATTAATATGTTCCGAATTCTGGTATTATTCATGAGCCATCTGCTGAGATGACATTGTGGCCTTTCGTATTCCTCCAGCCGTTCCTTTCATAATATCATACGTTCATTCTAAACAATTATTCATCATATATTACTGTTGCAGATATTGTGATACTGAGATGACATTGTAGTTGTCTCCTGTATTCCTCCAGCCGTTCCTTTCATAATATCATACGTTCATTCTAAACAATTATTCATCATATATTACTGTTGCAGATATTGTGATACTGAGATGACATAGTAGTTGTCTCCTGTATTCCTCTAGCCGTTCCTTTCATAATATCATACGTTCATTCTAAACAATTATTCATCATATATTACTGTTGCAGATATTATGATACTGAGATGACATTGTAGTTGTCTCCTGTATTCCTCCAGCCGTTCCTTTCATAATATCATACGTTCATTCTAAACAATTATTCATCATATATTACTGTTGGAGATATTATGATACTGAGATGACATTGTAGTTGTCTCCTGTATTCCTCCAGCCGTTCCTTTCATAATATCATACGTTCATTCTAAACAATTATTCATCATATATTACTGTTGCAGATATTGTGATACTGAGATGACATTGTAGTTGTCTCCTGTATTCCTCCAGCCGTTCCTTTCATAATATCATACGTTCATTCTAAACAATTATTCATCATATATTACTGTTGCAGATATTATGATACTGAGATGACATTGTAGTTGTCTCCTGTATTCCTCCAGCCGTTCCTTTCATAATATCATACGTTCATTCTAAACAATTATTCATCATATATTACTGTTGCAGATATTGTGATACTGAGATGACATTGTAGTTGTCTCCTGTATTCCTCCAGCCGTTCTTTTTCATAATATCATACGTTCATTCTAAACAATTATTCATCAAATCTTACTGTTGCAGATATTATGATACTGAGATGACATTGTAGTTGTCTCCTGTATTCCTCCAGCCGCTCCTTTCATAATATCATACGTTCATTCTAAACAATTATTCATCATATATTACTGTTGCAGATATTGTGATACTGAGATGACATTGTAGTTGTCTCCTGTATTCCTCCAGCCGTTCCTTTCATAATATCATACGTTCATTCTAAACAATTATTCATCATATATTACTGTTGCAGATATTGTGATACTGAGATGACATTGTAGTTGTCTCCTGTATTCCTCCAGCCGTTCCTTTCATAATATCATACGTTCATTCTAAACAATTATTCATCAAATCTTACTGTTGCAGATATTGTGATACTGAGATGACATTGTAGTTGTCTCCTGTATTCCTAAAGCCGCTCCTTTCATAATATCATACGTTCATTCTAAACAATTATTCATCATATATTACTGTTGCAGATATTGTGATACTGAGATGACATTGTAGTTGTCTCCTGTATTCCTCCAGCCGTTCCTTTCATAATATCATACGTTCATTCTAAACAATTATTCATCATATATTACTGTTGCAGATATTGTGATACTGAGATGACATTGTAGTTGTCTCCTGTATTCCTCCAGCCGTTCCTTTCATAATATCATACGTTCATTCTAAACAATTATTCATCATATATTACTGTTGGAGATATTATGATACTGAGATGACATTGTAGTTGTCTCCTGTATTCCTCCAGCCGTTCCTTTCATAATATCATACGTTCATTCTAAACAATTATTCATCATATATTACTGTTGCAGATATTGTGATACTGAGATGACATTGTAGTTGTCTCCTGTATTCCTCCAGCCGTTCCTTTCATAATATCATACGTTCATTCTAAACAATTATTCATCATATATTACTGTTGCAGATATTATGATACTGAGATGACATTGTAGTTGTCTCCTGTATTCCTCCAGCCGTTCCTTTCATAATATCATACGTTCATTCTAAACAATTATTCATCATATATTACTGTTGCAGATATTGTGATACTGAGATGACATTGTAGTTGTCTCCTGTATTCCTCCAGCCGTTCCTTTCATAATATCATACGTTCATTCTAAACAATTATTCATCAAATATTACTGTTGCAGATATTGTGATACTGAGATGACATTGTAGTTGTCTCCTGTATTCCTCCAGCCGTTCCTTTCATAATATCATACGTTCATTCTAAACAATTATTCATCATATATTACTGTTGCAGATATTGTGATACTGAGATGACATAGTAGTTGTCTCCTGTATTCCTCCAGCCGTTCCTTTCATAATATCATACGTTCATTCTAAACAATTATTCATCATATATTACTGTTGCAGATATTGTGATACTGAGATGACATTGTAGTTGTCTCCTGTATTCCTCCAGCCGTTCCTTTCATAATATCATACGTTCATTCTAAACAATTATTCATCATATATTACTGTTGCAGATATTGTGATACTGAGATGACATTGTAGTTGTCTCCTGTATTCCTCCAGCCGCTCCTTTCATAATATCATACGTTCATTCTAAACAATTATTCATCATATATTACTGTTGGAGATATTATGATACTGAGATGACATTGTAGTTGTCTCCTGTATTCCTCCAGCCGTTCCTTTCATAATATCATACGTTCATTCTAAACAATTATTCATCATATATTACTGTTGCAGATATTGTGATACTGAGATGACATTGTAGTTGTCTCCTGTATTCCTCCAGCCGTTCCTTTCATAATATCATACGTTCATTCTAAACAATTATTCATCATATATTACTGTTGCAGATATTATGATACTGAGATGACATTGTAGTTGTCTCCTGTATTCCTCCAGCCGTTCCTTTCATAATATCATACGTTCATTCTAAACAATTATTCATCATATATTACTGTTGCAGATATTGTGATACTGAGATGACATTGTAGTTGTCTCCTGTATTCCTCCAGCCGTTCCTTTCATAATATCATACGTTCATTCTAAACAATTATTCATCAGATCTTACTGTTGCAGATATTGTGATACTGAGATGACATTGTAGTTGTCTCCTGTATTCCTCCAGCCGCTCCTTTCATAATATCATACGTTCATTCTAAACAATTATTCATCATATATTACTGTTGCAGATATTGTGATACTGAGATGACATTGTAGTTGTCTCCTGTATTCCTCCAGCCGTTCCTTTCATAATATCATACGTTCATTCTAAACAATTATTCATCATATATTACTGTTGCAGATATTGTGATACTGAGATGACATTGTAGTTGTCTCCTGTATTCCTCCAGCCGTTCCTTTCATAATATCATACGTTCATTCTAAACAATTATTCATCATATATTACTGTTGCAGATATTGTGATACTGAGATGACATTGTAGTTGTCTCCTGTATTCCTCCAGCCGTTCCTTTCATAATATCATACGTTCATTCTAAACAATTATTCATCATATATTACTGTTGCAGATATTGTGATACTGAGATGACATTGTAGTTGTCTCCTGTATTCCTCCAGCCGTTCCTTTCATAATATCATACGTTCATTCTAAACAATTATTCATCATATATTACTGTTGCAGATATTGTGATACTGAGATGACATTGTAGTTGTCTCCTGTATTCCTCCAGCCGTTCCTTTCATAATATCATACGTTCATTCTAAACAATTATTCATCATATATTACTGTTGCAGATATTGTGATACTGAGATGACATTGTAGTTGTCTCCTGTATTCCTCCAGCCGTTCCTTTCATAATATCATACGTTCATTCTAAACAATTATTCATCATATATTACTGTTGCAGATATTGTGATACTGAGATGACATAGTAGTTGTCTCCTGTATTCCTCCAGCCGTTCCTTTCATAATATCATACGTTCATTCTAAACAATTATTCATCATATATTACTGTTGCAGATATTGTGATACTGAGATGACATTGTAGTTGTCTCCTGTATTCCTCCAGCCGTTCCTTTCATAATATCATACGTTCATTCTAAACAATTATTCATCATATATTACTGTTGCAGATATTGTGATACTGAGATGACATTGTAGTTGTCTCCTGTATTCCTCCAGCCGTTCCTTTCATAATATCATACGTTCATTCTAAACAATTATTCATCATATATTACTGTTGCAGATATTGTGATACTGAGATGACATTGTAGTTGTCTCCTGTATTCCTCCAGCCGTTCCTTTCATAATATCATACGTTCATTCTAAACAATTATTCATCATATATTACTGTTGCAGATATTGTGATACTGAGATGACATTGTAGTTGTCTCCTGTATTCCTCCAGCCGTTCCTTTCATAATATCATACGTTCATTCTAAACAATTATTCATCATATATTACTGTTGCAGATATTGTGATACTGAGATGACATTGTAGTTGTCTCCTGTATTCCTCCAGCCGTTCCTTTCATAATATCATACGTTCATTCTAAACAATTATTCATCATATATTACTGTTGCAGATATTGTGATACTGAGATGACATTGTAGTTGTCTCCTGTATTCCTCCAGCCGTTCCTTTCATAATATCATACGTTCATTCTAAACAATTATTCATCATATATTACTGTTGCAGATATTGTGATACTGAGATGACATTGTAGTTGTCTCCTGTATTCCTCCAGCCGTTCCTTTCATAATATCATACGTTCATTCTAAACAATTATTCATCATATATTACTGTTGCAGATATTGTGATACTGAGATGACATTGTAGTTGTCTCCTGTATTCCTCCAGCCGTTCCTTTCATAATATCATACGTTCATTCTAAACAATTATTCATCATATATTACTGTTGCAGATATTGTGATACTGAGATGACATTGTAGTTGTCTCCTGTATTCCTCCAGCCGTTCCTTTCATAATATCATACGTTCATTCTAAACAATTATTCATCATATATTACTGTTGCAGATATTGTGATACTGAGATGACATTGTAGTTGTCTCCTGTATTCCTCCAGCCGTTCCTTTCATAATATCATACGTTCATTCTAAACAATTATTCATCATATATTACTGTTGCAGATATTGTGATACTGAGATGACATTGTAGTTGTCTCCTGTATTCCTCCAGCCGTTCCTTTCATAATATCATACGTTCATTCTAAACAATTATTCATCATATATTACTGTTGCAGATATTGTGATACTGAGATGACATTGTGGCCTCTCGTATCCCTTCAGCCGTTACTTTCATAATATCAAACAATTATTCATCATTTATTAATGTTGCAGATGTTATTTGTGATGCTGTTGCTGTGGTTGCCTGCTCATGAACCTGTTTGTGGGGTTACTGGCAATATTGTTGTGATCACTCTTGCTATTTCCTGCGTGAATATTGTTGCAATATTTCAGGAGTGAATGTTGTTATTAGGTATTCGTGTTTGGTCATTCATGTTTAGTCGAGTAATCCGATTTCATCAGGATAGTGAAGGGTGCCTGATTCGAGATGGTGAACATAATATTATAATCAGTGGTCTAATGTCAATACATATATTGAAATTTAACAAGTGTAGTTACGGAAGAATTCGGAGGCATGATATATCTAGAGACCATGTTTACGTTTAAAGATTGCAGACAGTCTAACTACCTATAGTCCGTTTGGCTCAAAATCGGACCGATGAATTGCAATCTAACTGCAGAGAAAGGGACAGCCAGGTGTTCGAGAACGGATGTAGACGGCACAGCACGGGTTAATGAATAAATAACTTTCACAGCACCAAAAACCGGATAGTAAACCATTGAAATATACGTAAATACAGTAGGAAATACATGCCATGACCGGGTTTACGTATGTTTTCAGATATTTCCTAACTTCGGGCATATATTTCATATGAATCTATACCTTTGAAACATATGCTCATTGTACATTTTCGTATGCACAAGCACCTCGTTCATGTATGCCCTGACCGGATTGTCGGGGATTTCCAAATATGAATTGCAAAACAGATACCCCGGTAAATACATGATCATACAGTATTTCCAATGCATTCCTTTGAATTTCAGTGGGTGCTGAAATTTCCGATTTTGTTCTAAGTTTACTCGGGTTGGAAACATGTGAATTTACTTAGGTGGGGAAACACAAGTAAATTTTCAAATTTGCAAATGTTTACACACCTTAGATATTTATGTATCATATCGGATTTCAGGGGTATGTATATGAACGGTTCATACACCATCATGTTACCTGTATTCAAGCAAGATGATCATATGTTTCCATCATGTGAATTACTTGGCCATGTACTTTCACTTTCACACATTTTAGTACGTTTGAAATCAACGTTCACATGACCTAAATATTCTTATCACCAAAGAGCCTGACAAAGAAAGCGGTATTACGCAAGCTAACACGGCTTATTAAGCTGCACTCGCTCTTGCTACCAGTATCAGTTACGCCTTGTCTGTGGTGTTGGCAAATCTTGTGAGGTGCATGTTTCGAGGGATTGAAAGGTTCAGTGGTGAACAAAGGGCGATGCGTTGCCCCTTTGACCTAGCAAGTGTCCCTAGCTGCCCAAAAAGAATAGCACTTTGTCTCTCTTGGAGCACAGTCAAATATGCTACACGAACCAACTCGTAATTTCTTAAGTCTGTTCAGCTCGCGCATCACTACTGTACAATAATTGTGGCAGTACATAATTGGAATATTATTGCACTTGCTGTAATAAACGCCATACATAAACTTTAAAGTTTGTTTCACTAACGCAAAAGTATACAATAAGAAACAATGCCATATCAAATTATATATTCTGTGAGACATGAAATGAAAAATGTTTTATCGAGTAGCGATTATGACCGGATAGCACAGGCGGGTGCGTTCTCTGAGTATATCACAGACATGTTGGATCTCCGTGCCTTTTGTGAAATTCGTCTATATTGTCCTGTTTAAATTGACGATCCATAACTCAGATTGCGAGTAAATATCACGTAATTAATTGTGATGTCGCATTGCTGTAAATTTCCCTGTCGAAGAAATCATTCTCACAAGATGTATATTCCCTTGTTTGGAGAAGATCTATGGCTATTACGCCCCAGTGTTGCTAAACATCTTATAGGCCTTTAGTCTGACACAGACGCGGAGTGAGTGAGTGAGTTGAGTTTTACGCCGCACTCAGCAATATTCCAGCTATATGGTGGCGGTCTGTAAATAATCGAGTTTGGACCAGACAATCCAGTGATCAACATCATGAGCATCGAACTGCGCCATTGGGAACCGATGACAAATGTCAACCAAGTCAGCGAGCCTGACCACCCGATCCCGTTAGTCGCCTTTTACGACAAGCATCGTCGCCTTTTATAGCAAGCATGGGTTGCTGAAGGGCTATTCTACCGCGGACCTTCACGGGTCCACAGACGCGGACATCGCATGTTCAGGTCCTGATCTGACAGATGCTGAAAATATCATTCCGACATGAATACAATATCTCAGTGTTTTCCTAACTAAGTGGAGATCTTTCTACAACATTGGAAATAACTGTATCGTTGTCCTTCTGATATTCCCCCGAACGAAAGCTCTACCCATTTAGGGTACAACGTGTAAGTTACAGAATTGTAGGGAATAGTCAGAAGACTTTTCTACTTGGACCAAGCTTCTTCGAACTTGTAACAGTCGTTTGAGAAGATCAAAAGAGAAAAGGGTAGTGCGCGATGTATATGACGGACGTATATGGAGAACGTTCAAAGAACTTTATAAATACAATAATAGAAATACCGGTTATGTTTAAAACGCACCTTCAATCTGATAGCCAGAGGGATTATTGTGAAAGATCGCAGTATGTATCATCATAAACGGGCCAAGATAAAAGTACATGTCATTCATCTCCACATTATATCCCTTTTATAGACACGGGACATCGTTGTTACAGGTAGGGCAAACACTTTATTCTAAAGTATCTGCCGGTTTCACGCTACATACATGTGTTCAGATTATCGAGAAAACTAGCGACGCAAGTTCTCCTCCATCACACCAGAGACCACATAATCTATCATATGGCCTTTGATCACACATATAATTGTATAGATACCCAGTGTTTATTGATAGCGATGAAGCAACTTATCAAAATTTACAGCCGACAGTATCATCTGCATTACTCTCTTACATAAGGTGAAATATCACAGGGTTGTCATTGTAACGATAATTTGGCATACTATTTATTGTGTTGTTCTTTAATCTGTGATTAGAATTTAAATCAGTTTTGACGTGAGCATGTTAAGAAAAGAGAAGCTGTTAAACAAAATGTATTGTGATCGAACCTATAGGCCTTTGTAAAAGCGAGTTTCAAGTCACCTACATAAAAACCTGTTTTCATGATAAGTATCTGCTAATCCGTGGCACGATTCCGATCATATCGTGGGCATGTGTTTGTGAATCATAATCAAATAGTGATGTTACAAGCAGTCCATGCCGCGTCAACAACACATGCAAACAGGGGCGTAGCTACCATTATAAAAACAGCTCGAGCATTCACATGATCTTTGCTAAAAATAATTAACAGTAAATTACAGTAAACAGGTTATTCTTCATATCATAGCTTTCAGTGATGATTGTTTTTCCATCGACATGTATGAGGATGTTTTGTTACACTCATGATTATATGTGAATCATCACTGAAATGCAGTTGTTTATTTATCATTTGTTTATCAATTATTTTAGAAAAAACACCAAATACTCGATGTATGGTATTGTATCAATGCAGCTGACATGTATAAAATATGTCCAAACATATTTGTATATGAGGAAATCACACTTGAATTTCCATGGTGGTAATATAATATTCTTTTTTTACTATCAACTTTTTTTCTGTAAAATATGTTCATATCAGAGACTAGTTGTTAATCTAGTTCTGACGGGTAGAAGACAAAAGACAAAATGGATACTAGTGCTGTTACATTTTTTAATTATATATAAACATTCGTCCTTGTCTCGGGATAAATGTATATTTTCCACCAAATGTACATTCGGAGGATATCGAAATCTAGGTTAAGCTAGTTGAATTATATTTACAATTAAAAGACCCAAACAATGGTGTGTTGTCCACATTTTTGGTTTTCCATAGTCACAGAACGATATTTTCTCCCCTTCCGTCGCTAGGAAAACGCACTGCAGGGTTCGGGTTATGGAGAGCCATACCGAGCACCCACAGCTGGCGGGACCAACATCTCCAGTAACATTTACATCTGCCAACGCTTAATTCGCAAGTGGTGAGGCAATAACCTAATGAGGCTAAGGGTCCTGTACCATGTTTGTGAAATATCTGTGATGCCTTATATGAAGTCTATCATCTAAGCAAGTCTAGCTATGTATGGCGTTAAGTCACTGCTTTAAGAAAGGCTCCTTTAGAATTTTATCTGGTCAATATTAGTATTTCCATTATATCGGAAAATACATAGACTAACGCTTAGTGTCTGAATATATATAATTTTAATAGTAACAAACAAGCCCATTTAAATTGAGCCCCAGGGAGACACGAGATTCAGTCCGGCTAGCCATGGCTGCAGTTAGCTATAGATATGTTTACTTTGTAACCCGACCCCCAAAGTGAGTTAGGGTTCTTGCAGATGTGAACAGACCCTGGACCTGAGGAGATCTAGACTTGCTTCATTTAAGGCTTTAGCATTGCACAGAGGGCTTGGCAGTAGGGGAAATAATGTGGTTCAGGGACTGTGAGACAGACTAAACAGTAAGGAAAATAATGTGGTTCAGGGACTGTGAGACAGACTAGAAAATGCATGGCAACCTACACTTCATTGTGCCTATCACTTTAAAACACATGGGTTATTTCCTTTGGGTTAACTGACAGGCTTTCGGTGTCAAATTATTTGGAACTCCAGCCAAAGGTGATGTTATGCTGTCTTGAAATATGGCCTTTTTGAAATGCCATAATAAAAAGGGATTGTTGTACATATGATGTTTTTGAAGGATAATATCAGCGTACTAATGCTTTGCACGTGTTTCCTTCCCCTCCCCTCTTTCCATACCCGTAAACCCGTAAAAGTTAACTTTCCAATATATGCCTGTAAGAAAATACTGTAAAGTATTGGGATTGCTGAATTTGGCCACCGGAGGTAGTGACCACAGCACTCTGGTTATACTGCATTGGGAGAGGACAGAGCTTGGCAAGATACCAATAAATATGCTTGTCATTTAAACCTTTATCTGATATTTGTGGAATGTGATTTTATAATCGAAGATGCTTCCTGCACCTGTAGCCCCAATATAGATGTTGTTAGTCCAAATTACTTCGTCTCTTTTTTTTCAATTGAAATTAAAATCTTTGCCTTTTATCAAAATAATATATTTTCAGTCTTAATGTGCCTTTGTCGGGAATCATACACCTGTTTTTAACCTGACAAGCGAACGCTTTAGCCACGAGCGTACCCCATCATTCCTTGATACTGTTGGTACATTTATTATACATTCAAGATTGAACCCAGTTTTGTCACCATATACCCTTCAGTTTTTATGTTAGTGACATGATCTTCACACTGATAATTTAAAAAGTGGAATATAAATAATGATTGTTTGCGATCTTTATCCAATTTAGTTTTCCATTGATCTAGTAATTTTCAGTTTCTGTTTTCACGAAATTCTGTATGAAGGTACTTTTAACACTTTCACCCAATAACAGTAAAGCATACAGATAATACGTTTCGGTACTTTGATAGATTAATAAGTACATATTATATTCCATGATATTGAGATACCAAAATGATTAACATGATTATATAATGTATAACAAATTAGACAGCAAAAGCAAAAGCAAAAAGAAAACGCATGAGCAACACAATGCTGTCAGGTAGTAAGCTTTCAACAATTATCGAAACTGCTTAGTTATGAGCTAATTGCAATCACTACAATTTCCTATAGTCTGCCCAACAGATGAAAACAAAATAGGTCTAATATGAAAATTATGAGCTTATTGCAATCACTACAATTTTCTTTAGTCTACCCAAGAGGTGGAAACAAAATATGTCTACAGTATATTCCGTCGGGTAACTGAAATTTGAGAAAACGTCCGTATGGAATAATACCTGTATTCCGAATCAAAAAGAGGTCACACCAAGTATGTGCATGTTCACACATTTACAAAAGTAATTTACACCGGGAATCATTAATACATTGTAATAATCTTTTATGAAAGTATAGATAATGAAATTTGTTCAGTTATGATCAGTCGGATAACTCATACAAGTGAGCACTAAAATTAGGGACCTACCGGTTCATGTCTGTGTGAACACATTCGTCTAGATCTGTGTTTTATTGTAATTAGCAGTGTCTCCTAGTATAGCATATATAAGAAGTGTACCTAAGGTCAGTTATTTAAACTGTTATGTAATTTCCATTACAAAAGTATAAATGATATTACCTATTGGTCAGAAAGACTTATCAGTACCCCAACACCGACCACCGCCACCACCCCACCCTAGGCCTACCCCATGCCACACCCTCTCCTCGCACACACACACACACACTCCCTAACATACATATCGCTCTGGCCCATAGACCCGATATTTGAACCTTTTAAACAGACACCATGTGTATGTCAAGAAAGACACGTACGTTATTAGTGGTGCTCAGTCATGGGTATCACTTCACCATGTGTTACTAATTATCTCAGTACATTATGGCGTGGTCGGACGCGCTAACGAACCCTATGTGACAGTTACATTATAGCACCATTGAAATACATGTTAAAGTAGTGCTAATCTTGTAACACTATACTTACTCATTTCCAACCATTTACGCATGTACAAAATATATGACAAACCTAACCCTGGTCATACGAGATTTCAAGGGTATTGAAATGCATGTCCTACAATCACAGCATTTACATATGTTACACATGTTAGGAAACACATGCAAACAATGGCCAGATTTACACACCTGTGAAATACATGTAAATGCAGAGTCGAATGTTCGTTTATTTTAACACCCTTTTAAACGTGTGTAAATCTGACGGCCAGATGATACGTAGATTTCAAACGTTGTTCATATGGCCGCCGGATGAAACGAGTATTTCCTGACGTTAGTAAATTTGGGTAATACAGTCATTTTGTGTGGTGTTTGTCAGTGAACGTGCTTCTCGAACACCTGGCTGTCCCTTTCTCTGCACTCCTCCCTCGTAACAAACAGTGAATTGTGTCAATATTTTAATGATAGTTTGTTAAACAACTTTTTTATTTTTAGAACAAAAATTCTGCAAATAAATAACAGAGTTGGTATGATGTTTCGATTATGATCAGCGTTTCATTGAGTATTTTATGTTTATTGGTTTTCGAGTTAGATTGCAATTCATCGGTCCGCTTTTGAGCCAAACGGGCTGTAGATGCATACGCTGTCTGTCCATGTGAACACGGGTGTTGTTGTGTACCGACATAAATATATAACTCACCAATACACCAATTTTCTCACGGAGAGAAACATATTCAGTACTTTGTGAAAGAAAATATAATTCAAAAGGACGTTACATAACGTAATCCCTCGTGATCTGATTGTCAAAACAGAAAGGTGACTTCCTGACATATCAAAATGTGATCAGATCCTTACTGGATAAGTTTGACAATCAAATGATAAGTGTCAGTCCAAGGGCAGATAATTCAGCCTAAAGGAAACTTGGTCAGTAGGCGTATTTGTCACACTTCATAAGCAAGTTTCGTTAATAATACAAACACCTATACAGACTTCTTTGCTTAGTATCTTCAACATACTGTTCCAGCATATTATGAATAAATGACTTGTGTGTTAGGTTGATTATGATTGTAAAGTAGCAGTATCCCAAGCCGACTTCGGGAAAGGATACACTACCACAGAAAATATATGTTTTTTCATGCTCTACTTCAAGATATCTTTTGAAAAAGGGAGATAAACTGTTTTCAGTTTTTATAGAATTTACTAAAGCCTTCAACTCAAAGGGAAAAATGGCGGTGAACACTTCTGAATCGGGAAACAGTTCAAAGGGCCAAAGGACAAAGGGGCCAAAACTGAAAAAGTCAAACGGGCCAAGGGAAAGTCAAAAGGGCCAAACTAAACATTCAATGACCATATTATCCATATTATCATATACTAATATATCATCATATAACATATTGTATACTTCATTTTCAATACCCGTGAAGGTCCAGGTTAAAATATTGATCTTCAGTAACCCCTGCTTGTCGTAAGAGGCGACACATGTCATAGTATACCAATTGCGTAGATCGATATTCATGCTGTTGATCCCTGGATTTTCTGGTCCAGACTCGATTCTTTACAGACCGCCGCCATATAGCTGGAATATTGCCATTTGTATATTGTAACAGCATCCAATGCTTTGTATTCGATTTGACATCTAACAAAATAATCTGTTCGCTTTGCCACCATGTATAGTGTATGAAAGTACAGTCTTTCCCCACGAACCTTTGTGACGTTAAAGAACTGGGACGCAAACGGAGTTTAAATAGAATAGTTCAAGGCAAAACTGTACTTTAGTACACTATAAATGGGCGTAGAGCAAACTGTTTTTCTTCACTAAGTCACTCACTAACTGCCTTCCAATATCACCAGATTAACAAATAGCGAATTTCCTCTAATAAGGGCCCGGGCGCTTATTATTTCAACGGACTTCCACACCGGCGCTTATTTGAGTCCCGGCGCTGATTAGAAGAAATACGATACGTCCTGCTTCGTCCGAGGGGACGTATTCACACCAAGAAGCACCGCCTGGGAATCAACATAGACAGTTAAAAAAAGGAACAGGTACGGCGGGAGAGCTTAATGGTTAACGCGTTCGGTCGTCACGGGTTCGATTCTCCACATGGGTACACTGTGTGAAGCCTGTTTTTGGTGTCCCCCGCCGTGATATTGCTGTGAACCACTTCTGCATTCTTTAATATAACTTACTCTGGGTTTCAATTAATTTAAAGTTTGTCCTAGCAGGGGCGATGGGGTAGCCTAGTGGTTAAAGAGTTCGCTCGTCACGCCGAAATCCCGGGTTGGATTCCCCATATTGGTGCAATGTGTGAAGCCCATTTCTGGTGTCCCCTGTCGTGATACCGCTGGAACATTGCTAAATGCGGCGTAAAATCCAACTCACTCCCTCTGTCCTAGTAAAATTGACATGTTAATGTCTATGCTGAAATTGGCACTCGACCGATAACACACCATCACCTACAATGAGCATCGGATGAAGAGCAGCAGAGGCGGCAAACTTGTTTATACAGTCTTCTGTCAGGGAGGGTCTTGTGTCTTCTGTCAGGGAGGGTCTTGTGTCTTCTGTCAGGGAGGGTCTTGTGTCTTCTGTCAGGGAGGGTCTTGTGTCTTCCGTCAGGGAGGGTCTTGTGTCTTCTGTCAGGGAGGGTCTTGTTTTTATTTAACCTTTATCTGTATGAACTGGAGGTTGAATATAATTCTCGGTGTAGATATTAGCATATTCATCGTTATGTGACACATTGTTTAGTAATAAACATATTCAATAACTTGGACGTTGGAAACTACCCCACTCAGAGAAATATACTTGCAAAGTCATTGTGCATAGGTACAGTATTGATCCTAGTCTCAACATATACAGCTAGAGACATACACATTACTTTGAATTTATTGATTACTGTTCCAACAAGATTAATGATCTTAGTTAGGTGAGGTATATGGCACGCAACATTTAAATCGATTGGGTATTGAAAAGATAGCAAAGCGGCTAGTCGGATCATGTCCCGAATCCCCCTAGCACACGACCAGCCACCCCCTTTACATTTCATTTACTGATACACTATTACATATACCTGGAACAGATACCAGAAACTAGTAGATATCCTATCAATGTGTACGATCTTAAACGCTCTATTGCTTACTGGTTAAAGCTCCTCTCCAGATTACAACTTGGTTCGTCTAATTTTTAGGCCTTGACTATACCTGGAGTGTCTAACCACGCATGAGTGATTTCTCCATGGGTCAGTGTGAGCCGTGGAGTTACTGACCCGTAAAATCTGTTTGGGAGAGGCTATTGGAGATCTTGGGGGTCTCAAGATGCTTAGTAATGAGATTAGATTAACTAAAGGGGTTTATCAATTAAGATACATGTATGTCCAAGTGATCTGACAATAAAGAGATTACAAGCAGTAAGTTTATTTTCAAACACTTAGTAATTAATGAAAGTTATTATTTTAATCAGGAAATGCAAGTTAATTAAGTAACTGCATAGACTGAGATTCTAGTTGGAGTATAGACGAACATAAAAAAAAGTTTCGAGGGTAGAGTGCTTGTTTGCAATATGAGAGATAAAGATTCAAAATCTCGGACTTGCAGCAACGTATAAAGAGAAAGGAGATTTTTATCAACTGGTCCATTCATTCATTATTCATTCACTTATCCTATCTCATTGAAGCTGGACGTACTGGTCCATCAATCCTACACCAAATCTACCCTCCTCCTCTCAACCTCAGACACCCACATCAGCAAAGCGACCGGTCACCCCTACCCTACCGGCCGCTAACCGCGGCCACCCAATCTGGGACTAACAATCGCAAGTGTGCGCCATTTTTTCCTTGTTACTCTGTGCAAATGGATGATCTGTAAATAGACAATCAAATAATTCAAAGACAATTCCTCACATTTCTCCCAGTTTATTTTGTTTACCTTTCATTTGTATATATGTTCATTTGTAATTTGTTTCTATCATACCTATATATTGTGTACATACCCAAACCGGACACCTGGAATCGAGTCCTATTTCTAGGAATCGTGTACCCGGAAAGGGAGACCTGGATTAACAAGGGCAGATGATAACTTGTCTTTTTCATAATTGAAGTCACACATCATTGGTATTGTCCGGTTAATGAAGGTTATTATTAACGACTGTAATTTATCTACGCATGAGCGGCGGGAACGAAAGGTTCTGTGAATGTAAGTAATGCTGTCACTCTTTATGTTGGTTAAATAGACGTAAATTAAATAGCCTAAGATCTGTTTTAATGTCTTATTGCCATCCTTTCAAGTTTCTATAATAATCTCTGTCAACTCGTGATTGAATATTCAGACAGTTGACAGAAGCGCTGTATTCCTTACATTTCCAGGTACTCGATTCCGATCGGGTAAGCACATGTGGGTACTCGATTCCATTTTTTCCTACCCTTCCCAGCCCTACACCACAGCCCACAAAACAATTCTACACCCCTCCCTCCCCCTGCCCCCTCCCCATGCATCATGGCCTCCCCCTACCCCAACTCATCCCTATTCTCCACCCCTACCAAAGACTTTCCGCCACTCACATCCCCCCACCAAGTCGACCCAATACCAATAAACTTCGGAATCGACCTAGAAACCATCCTTCTTGACCTCCAAACCACAACAACTCACTAACACTACCAAACACGCACTCATTGATGGAAAACAAATAAACTGGCAGCTGCCACGATGGCAATCATCTATACAGGGGGTAATTCACATTGATGCCAGGGAATCACAAACAGAAAACTACATAGACATTGCAAACACTATCCCAACACAACCTAAAATCACCCAATACCGCACAATCAATAACAAGCAACCCACCATGTACAACTCACACACCCAAACAACCTTTCTGACCTTCGACACCATCACACTCCCCACTCATATCACATTTGGAGCACTATCATACAAAGTACACCCACTCAGGAAAAACCCACAACAATGCAGATACTGTTTCTCTTACACACACACAACCAACACTTGCAAATCACCAATGATATGCCCCAAATGCGGGTCGGACAGCCACACAGTAGAAGAATGTACATGGCAAAAATATTGCATTCATTGTGACACACACGGACACACTTCAACACAAAATACATGCCCCATCACGCAAAACCACATCCTCAAACTAAACAAACACATAAAACACACCGACCTGCCGAATCACTCGCATATCACTCTCTACTCTCAGCGTCTTCCTCCACACCCTCTGCTAATACTTCATCAAGCTCCATCCTCCACCCCATCCCCCCAAACCCCGCCCTAACACTGCCCCACCATCTCCCAAGCCCACAAACCAACCCCCACCTACCAATACTACTCTCCCCAAACCACCCATCACCCAAGCTATCCAACCCCACCTCCACACAACCAAAAAACACACTGTCCCCCACGCAAACCCAACCTCACTCTCACACCACAAAAATTAAATCAAAACCTCAACAAGCTCATAGAATTCATATCTGCAGCCATTCTCCTCAAAGATCCCACAGCTAAAAAACTACATACCCTCGCCCACAAACTCAAACTACCACAAGGGTCTAGCCAGCCTCCTTATCGCCATCTAAAACCTCTCTTAAAGGTCACATGCAACCAAAAATCAAACATAATTAAAACACAATTATCACTTCTTCATGACATATAATCATTGCTGATTATGAAAAAACAAATAAACAAAATTATAAGCGTATAATCGCAAATCAAAAGTGCAATATTTTGTACTTGGGTTTACCTCCCTCGAAACGAAGCAGCCGGGATACCGATATCCAGAGCGCTTTATTTCTGCTATGAGATCCGCGCCTTCTCTCAGCCAATCAGTAGCCACTAAATTGTAAACAAACCAGCACATCCTCTCCAGTACAAGGTCACGGCCTCTCAACCCAGCCAGCTCACTCACAGCCTTTCAACTCACAGCTGCGGCCTTTGCCTCACCGCAGGAGGCAGGTGCTTTAGTCCCTGTTACCAGCTATTTATATTTTAATGTTAAAACCCACCTGCCCCGTCGGCGAAATTGGCGCCCGCCAGAAGCGGATGCTAAACCACTTAAATCATTCATTTATCAACTGGTGAGCCGAGCTAAAGCCCTTCCCTTAGTGCCCCTTGACCAAGTCGAAAATGTGTGGCTAGAGGCTATCAGTGAAAGTCCCGAGGGAGAGGCCTGTGTCAAGTTTATGGACTATGTGACAACAACATGGATTGAGGGAGCCTGGGACCAGCTGGCTTGGAACCACTTTGCTAATGATGGCCACAGAACAAACAACAACATTGACGGTTAGCACAACAAGATCAACTCCCTCACCCCATGCCACCCGAATATATTTGATTTCATTCAGCTCATCAAGAGGGGACAGTCTACAACTGAGGTGAAACTTGTACAGAAGAGAGGAAAGTACAGAAGAGAGGAAACAGACGTGGACCATCAGTGGACCATCAAGAGGGAACAGTCTACAACTGATGTGAAACGTGTACAGCAGAGAGGAAACAGACCTGGACCATCAAGAGGGAACAGTCTACAACTGAGGTGAAACTTGTACAGCAGAGAGGAAACAGACGTGAACCATCAAGAGGGAACAGTCTACAACTGAGGTGAAACTTGTACAGCAGAGAGGAAACAGACGTTGACCATCAGTGGACCATCAAGAGGGAACAGTCTACAACTGTGGTGAAACTTGTACAGCAGAGAGGAAACAGACCTGGACCATCAAGAGGGAACAGTCTACAACTGAGGTGAAACTTGTACAGCAGAGAGGAAACAGACCTGGACCATCAAGAGGGAACAGTCTACAACTGAGGTGAAACTTGTACAGCAGAGAGGAAACAGACGTGGACCATCAGTGGACCATCAAGAGGGAACAATCTACAACTGTGGTGAAACTTGTACAGCAGAGAGGAAACAGGCCTGGACTGGTAAGACACGTTGATGTTTCATAGTTTTGAAGATGCCAGATGTGTTCCATAATTCCTAAGAATCGTAATATGAAACTGAACCATTGATTTTGTGATGTCAATTTGTCTTGAGTTCTTTTTATATGTACAGTGGTGGAGCTGTGATTGTTAATTATCTGAACAATGTGCAATGAAATGAATGAATGTGATAAAATAAATATTTTGATGGAGTGTTATATATTGATATACATTGTTTCAGACTTGAATTCTTTATACAAACTACCCTAATAAATCCGGACTACAGCCTCAACGGAGTTGTGTCATTGTGAAAGAGCCATCCCCGTTAGATATATACCTGTACTATGGGCCCGTCGCCTTCAGTTCTGAATATAGATTGACTGATATATACCTGGTAAAAGGTTAAGCACCCCTCCATATGCTTACCGCTGACAGAACTATGTTAAATTTCAGTTTGTTTATGATGATACGTGAGATCATATGGTCATTTACGCCATTATTGCAAGTGTACGTGATGGAAACCCGTGAAGGTCCTGGTTAGAAATGATCTTCAGTAGCCCATGCTTGTCGTAAGAGGCCACTAACGGGATCGGGTGGTCAGGCTCGCTGACTGGGCTGACACATGTCATAGTATACCAGTTGCGCTGATCGATGTTCATGCTGTTGATCCCTGGATTGTCTGGTCCAGACTCGATTCTTTACAGACCGCCGCCATATAGCTGGAATATTGGTGAGTGCAAACTAAACTCACTCACTCACTCACTCACTCACTCACGTGGTGGAAGCTTTGCATCATGAATGGCGACGGTTTCTTCTGCAACGGATACGGCAACTGACGGTGGGATTACGACGTGATCAGACTCAGTGACTTAGCTGATTACTCTAAAGGTGGAATCCGTGAAGATCCTTGTTAGAATTGGTCTTCAGCAAGCCATGTTTGTCGCAAGAGGTGACTTAGGGGATCGGGTGTTCAGGCTCGCTGACTTTGTTCAGGGTATGCAGTCGTACCCCGACGGTGCTCATGGTATCAATCACTAAGATATGTCTTATCGACAGAACGCCGTCACTTATCCCGACGTTAAATGTGAAGAAACGGATGGTTGAGGACAGACGTGGAGCCACAGGGAAAACACGTCTGTAAATTACGTATGTACAGAACCAGGTGAGGTGGACTCCATGTCTTAACCCGGCGGTGATCATAACAGAACTATGTTACGGCGACTGACGGTATGTACGTGACGTAGGGCAGTTACAGGCAGTTATCAAAGCACGTAGAGTGTGCACTAATATTGATCCTACAACGTTCCAAGGTTACAGCTCCGGTGTTTTTGTCTCATCACATACATCTTCTCTCTAGCTCCATACTTGTGACAGGTATATATTTGAGCCAAAACAGATGATTTGTGTATTGTGTCGTATCTAGTATCAAAACGTTGACGGAAACTGTCCTTTGCAATTTTCTTGTAGTAATGACATAATCTTACAGAAAAACAGGCAGCTTTACCAACGTTCTGTGCCTGCACACCACTGATCGATGATAGTCGAAAGATACAACTTTGTGCAAATTACCGGGGACAGGCCACATATTACCAATAGCACAGAGTTCCTGTATTGACCTTCGCCGAAGTTTGCAACTCATTTAGCAGATATTTCGAACGTTGTGATTTTTCTCACGGGCCATCTTTCCGACTGCTCACTTGTGGTGATTGTTATTGCAAGCCAGACCACTGATATATTTGGTTGGTACATGTTCGTCGATAGGCTAGTTAGTTACGGCGTACATGCTTTCAGTGAGTCATCAGTCCCATGATATCATGTCAATTGCCCTTATACAGTCACAGCAATCGTTGTACAGGTGTCCTACTTATCTGATAGAGAACAGCGCGCTCACATACTTGTGTTGTAATGCACTAACACGCATGCAAAGTCCACGTTATAGTAGAGATATCGTGGCAGCTTCGGTGAAAAAAATACTCGGTCGATTTTACTTGTATGGTACAGTAAATGCTTAGATTTTAAAGAGCATGATTAAGCCGTATGTATCTTAATCTAAAATAATAAGTACATGTATGTTAAAATCGAGAAGTGTATTTATCGACTGTGTTTATCCCAAAGAAAAAACAATGGTGTGATTGGTATCCCAAGTATAACATGGGTTACATCTGACCACTTTCAAATTGGCATTGTGTATTCAGAACCCCATGTGTAGATATTCCCTGGATTCCATTATCCACAGGCCGTCGTGATTAAGATGAAGTAATGCCAAGTGCGGCGTTCAACAAAATTCAACCAATAAAGCTTTCCTTCAACAAAAGGGCACTCTGGAGGATACCAGATATAAAAGAGGTCCATGCTTTACGTAGAGTCTGAGGATGACGACACGAAACGGGTGGTCAGACTTGGTTACCTGGTTCAATGTATGCATTTGTGCTCATAATATCAATCATGAGGTTGTCTTGTCCAGACATCGACAGAACGCAATCACTTATCCCAGCTAAATAAGTGATGCTGTAAACAAACAGGCCGGTCATTGTTAATGAATACACAATGCCACAAGTGGTTGATGCAATGTCCTAAAATGAACATCAGAAAGTCGGGAGTAGATAAACCATGGGTAACAGAAAGTCGGGTGTAGATATACCTTGGGTAACAGAAAGTCGGGTGTAGATAAACCATGGGTAACAGAAAGGCGGGCGTAGATATACCTTAGGTAACAGAAAGTCGGGCGTAGATATACCATGGGTAAAAGAAAGTCGGGCGTAGATATACCATGGGTAACAGAAAGGCGGGCGTAGATATACCATGGGTAACACAAAGGCGGGTGTAGATATACCATGACGGAAATCAAAATGTAGACACACAGGTCGTTCATTGTTGTCGAATGTACAAAGCCACGATAGGCTGATGCAGTGTTCTTAAATACAAGTTTAGAATACATTCTCTGTGAACAATTTAAGGTGTTAGTGGAAAGCCAGTCTTCAATACACCAAATCTATACATAATCTTAGAGCAGTTGAGAGATGGATAGTTCTGGAAGATAACAGTGCAGCAGGTCATGGCGACATGGACATTATCGCTGAGTCATGATCTGGGGCAGCATATTAACACCGAGTCCACCCGGGCAAGCAAGGGTGCGCATGCGTTGACTTTGCTATATATAACATGCAGTAGATAACACAGTTAACACACAAACAAGACCTCGACTCTCAAACACAAAAACTTGCTGAATCATTCACCCACTGTTGAAATGGCACTGAGAGGAAAAGTTGCTATCATTACAGGTGAGATTTTGTCATTGTGGAAAACGTATAAAGTATTTGGTTTTCATGGGTTTGAATCCTCGACCATTGGTATGTCAGCAAACAAAGCATGTCGTAAGGATCGATAAAAGAAATCGGGTGGTGAAGCTCCGTCAACCCAGACGACAGTGGCTCGTACATTACAGACATCAGACCAGCAAGTACACTGGTTGTCATTGTGGACAGGCCAGCTGGGTCTAGGTTTTCTCTCTTAGCGCTAAGATAGTCGTCAGGTAATATTAATGAATGGCACGTACGACTATCTTAAAGCTAGTAGAGCCTCGAAAATCTAGGTCCTGGGCTGTAGATGCGAGAGGATACTGCAACCCCAGAGTCCCCTGGTGCTGCTGGAATTGTTTCTTGCGCTGCTAATGAGATGATCATGTTTATGAGTTTCCTTCTGATATTTTCTATGCTGCCGAAATTGTGTCGTGGGCTGCTGATGAGCTGATCATGATTGTAAAATTCCTTCGATGTGTTTTGTGTTGCTGTTGAAAATGTTTCTGGGTCTCTAATGTTTTCTATGGAGATGCTGGTGTTGTTCATGGATGTAAGGGAGACGTTCAGGTGTTATTCCGATTCTTTTCCTGGGAATTATGGTAGTGTTCGAGAGGCATTGCTGACATTGCCTGTGATACTAAGATGGTTTTATGGTTGCCTCTCTTATACCTCCAGCTGTTCTTTTCATATCATCATACGTTCATTCCAAACAATTATCCATCATATATTACCGTTGCAGATGTTGTTTGTTGTGCTGATGTGGTTACCTTCGGGGCTCATGAACTTGTTTGTGAGACTGCTGACAATATTGTGGTGATCAGTCTTGCCATTTTTCACCAGCTGCTCCTTTCTGCGTGAATATTGTTGCAATGTTTCGAGAGTGAAAATGTTATTAATTATTCTTGTTTAGTTAAGCAATCAGATTTCACCAAGCTAGTGAAGGATGCTTGATTCTGAATAGTGAACATAATATTTAAATCAGGGGTCTAATGCCATTACATACATAGAAATGTAGCAGGTGTAATTGCAATGCCGCCCGGTAATTCCGCGCACCTAAGCACATCGATTGCAACACGGCAACTGAAGTCTCTTATTTTTTGTGGTTTACGTGATTAAACATGCTGGAATGCATCATATTTACCTAGAAATATAAGTTTTACTGACGACTATAAGATTCTAACGTTGCATTATGCCATACGATTCACCTTACCAGCGTTCTGACGATATCGCTTGCTGTCCGGTAATGCTGCGCAGCAACTGATGCGCATAACATCCAGCTGGAGATCCGAAGTATGGAAGCGTATTAGGGCCAGATTATTTTCAAAATCACTTCATCAATGTGAGAAAGAGTGTTTCATATTAAATCCAATTATGAATACTGAAGAAAAAGGTTTAAAAGTCTGAAGAAAACGAATTTTCATAAAACTGTCAATTTATCTGCCAATTACAGTTATTTACTTACCTTTAGTGACTAAAAGCCAGTCCCTTATAGAAATGTCCCGATTTCAAGCGTAAATGTGGTAGCAGACAATGTTTACCTTTGTTTACGATGTATTACCGGACGCGCGACATTACCGGACTCGCTTGTACACGCGCGCGCGCACGCACACACACACACACACACACACACACACACACACACACACACACACACACACACACACACACACACACACACACACACACACACACACACACACACACACACACACACACACACACACACACACACGCGTGCGCTTTGTGAAGCAAGATTACTTCTCGTGTTGTTATAATGTCTGGCGTTAATTCTAAATAGAATAATTTCAATGTTTCAGTAGTGAATGTTGTTACTATAGCCATTCGTGTTTAGTTATTCATGTTTAGATTAGTAATCAGATTTCACCAGGACACTGAAGGATGTCATAACATACGTTGAAAGGAGCACGTTTCATCACAGAAATGTACATATAAATTCATAGATCTACTGATAGCCGATGCACATAAGGATGAAAAAGAGGTCCACACGCATACTCACACACACAACACGATGAATACACGAGGAATTCTTTGCGTGTTTGATTTGAGTCAACACAATCTCCTCTTTCAGGTTCCAGTTCAGGAATTGGGGCAGGGATTGCTGTAGCATTTTCAAAAGAAGGCGCCAAACTGTCATTGACTGGTAGGAACCAGAAGAATTTGGAAGAAGTGGTCAAGAACTGCAAGAAGGCAGGGTGCCAGGTAAGTAGAAAGCGGTAAAGAAAGTCATCATTAAGTACAGCCTCAATAGTCCAAGGCACTGCAATTAGTCTTTTAAAATCGTGTCCATTAAGCGATACAGGTCCTCAAATCAATATTGGTACAGTTTCCAAACATGTCACAAAATAAGTGCATAAAGCAATCGAAATCTGTCCACACTGCAAAATCGAAGATGTTTATACAGAATTGAAGTTATAATTTATCAAGGTGATCAGCTTTCTGTTTCAGGACGTTCTCATAAACGTGGGAGACGTCACAAACGATGCTTTCAGAAAGACTCTCGTGGATTCAACCAAGAAGAAGTTCGGGAAAATAGACATACTGGTGAGTATACTTTACATACTGCAGACGGGATGGAAGGACATATGCATGCATATATTCTGTACCACCACGACTAATTGGGAAAAATATAATTAATTATAGTTCAGCTAAACGTTTTGTTTAAATTTTGATGTTATTTGTTTCTTCTTTATAGCCGCAAACAGTAATGGCTAATCCACATATGCACAACCAGAACATCCTGTGATTGATAGCGTCACCGAGCTTCACCCGATCCATTAAATCGCTGCTTTGCACAAACACGTGTTTCTGGCCATCACTTTGAATATCCATCTCTGTCATCGTCTCGCATGGTGACAATGACTGGACTGGACTGTCTGGTCCAGACTCGATTGTTTACAAACAACATCGTACAACTGTAATACTGTTGAAACAAATACTACCCGTGAAGGTCCGGGTTAGAATATTGATCTTCAGTAATCCATGCTTGTCGTAAGAGGCGACTAACGGGATCGGGTAGTCAGGTTCGCTGACTTGGTTGACACATGTCATCGGTTCCCAATTGCGCAGATCGATGTTCATGCTGTTGATTACTGGATTGTCTGGTCCAGACTCGATTATTTACAGACCGCCGCCATATAGCTGGAATATTGCTGAGTGCGGCGTAAAATTCAAGTCACTCACTGAAACAAATACATGTTCATGATATAGTGTCACAATTATACAATCAAATCTGCGTTTAGCAGAGATTTCTTATGCATGTGGAAAGAGCTTTATCGCTTTTGTTCTGTTGATCTGATTTCAAGGATGCCAATGTGTCACCAGCGTAACGATTTTCTCAGTGCAAAAGGAAAATGGAACTATTTGAAAAATCGCAACAGTCTGTTTATAAGGATGTACAGGAACATCAAATGAAAAGGATTTGTAAGGATAAAAGAGGTCCCATTAACATATGCGTGTTTTGGAGTACTCGAGTTTTATCGATCATCCCTATTGATTGAACTGTGTAGGAATACCGAGACGGGCTACACAAAACTGGGCTTCACAAAATGTACCGTGGGGAATCCAACCAGTCATCGATGTAACGAGCCAACCCTTTAAGCACTAGGTTAAATCATTAGATGGGTTTTAAGAGATTTGATAGTCAGTGGTTAATCGGTGGATAAAGAGTCATAATACCTTGGTGGCGTGGACCGTTGCTCATATTATCAATCACTGGGTTTTGCATACACTTTACATTACCCGACTATGTACGACACAGACGCTACAGATGGTGGCGTTAACCCGTAACACAAACAAGCTAGGTATATCATATGTCTGTGTTTAGGTGAACAACGCTGGGATCTCAGACCTGATTCCGCTGACATCAACGACCAAAGAGCAGTACGACAGAATGATGGCTGTCAACGTTGAGGCACCTTTGTTCTTGACACAGTTAGTTGCACCGCATTTGATTGAAACTAAAGGTACTTTCTAAATGGCTGTGATTTCATGGGTGGTTTTATGTCTGAATTTCATTGTTGAAAACAACTCATTCTAGAAAACAAGACGCTAAAGACAGTACTCAACTCACCGTACAATTTGCTGTATGTCCTGGAAGGGGTGAGGAGTGAGTTATTATTTAATGTCACATCGGCAATATTGCAGCCATATCGTGACGAGAACATCTGACATGGAAATAGAATATATATAGATATTATAAAAACCTGCCGACGAAGGACAGTAAAACAACTAGAATATCACAAATTGAAGTAAAACTAGCGTAGAAAGTTAAAACAAATAGCACTAATTGGACAATACAATATAAAAAAGTGGCTAGACATCGCCAACAACTGAAAGGAGATCACCAGACTAGGGACTTACATTACTTTTGCTCCCTGCGTGGACCCTAGCTGGATTTACACCATCGCTTCAGCCACTGGCGTTGATGCTGACATTAAGCCATACATTAAAAACACAACAATAGTACGATTAAAAACCTGGTACACTTAAATTGACTTCAAATGTTTTGGGACTTACATACCCTCGCAGGAGGATACTGTATGTCCTGGATAAAGGTGTTGTCACCACAACTTGTTCAGCATCACGTTTCAGAGAAACAACTGTACGTTGTGAGGCTGTGACTAAAATATATTCAGTCCTTTACAAACGCCATATAGAACTAATTATAATAACTGTATGTCTTTTCATTAGATAAGATGTTAACATGAACACACGATATTTCCAGCTTTCTACCTGAAGTCACTAATCTTTTGCTGATCAAATAATTTTGTTTCAGGAAACGTGGTCAATACGTCGTCTGCCGGAACGTCCATGATCGTGAGTGTGATGGTTATAAGAATAATTCACAACCTGTAAAACAGAGCAACTTTACACATCCCGTAGCCGTTTGAGTGTAGGATAGGCCACGCGTATAACACAGGAAGCCGAGGTGATGCTGTATGGTGGTGGTGGAATTGGGTTTAACGTCGTGCTTGAGAATATTTCGCTCATATGACGACGTGCATGCGTGTGTATGTGCGGCTGCTTGTACTAGCCCAGACTGAAGCTGGTTTTATAGTGCTAGCCCACTGAGATACCATGCCGCAGTGAAGCATGAATACCCCACTCAGATACATTATACTGACTCCGAGCCGACCAGTCCTTGTTGTACCCGTTAATGCTGAACGCCAGGCAGGGACCAACAAGTACCATATTTTAACGTCTTTTGGTATGACGCGGTCGGGGATCGAACCTGCGACCTTCCGCACTCCGGGCGGACGCTCTAACCAGTACACCAGGGAGGCGGTCGGATGCTGTATGACCAAAATGAGTGTTGTGTGAGTAAAGAAAGAGTTAATGGTCACAATGTGAGTTCCTTTCCTTTCCAGGTTCAAAGACCCTGAATATACATCATCCCTTTTGCACATCTAAATAGAATGAAATGAACAGACTGCTCCTGCTATTTTCGTATGTCATATAAAGGCCTTTGACCAAATGTTTCATTCTTTTTCCGTTCAGATGCCGAATACAGGTGTCTATATCATGTCGAAGGCGGCCTTAGATACATTCACAAGATACCTTGCTCAAGGTAAGTATATATGAGAGTATCAGTAAACCGATTTACTCACTCAAAACATATAAATCTAATGGAAGTCCTTCATGTCTTGAACACTTGAGGATGTAAGAATCTTAGATTTAAAAGCGATGCTTTTAATTTAATCATTAAAGAATCCGTGTTAGATTGTGTCCTAAACCATGCTTACCTGTCACTGAAGGCAATCTTACTGTCCAAGCATCGGTAAGGAACAAATAAACAACAAAATAATTTCTTTCCACAGAACTGGCATCACGTGGTGTACGTGTCAATTCAATCAAGTAAGTACAACCAGAAAAAAACAATATTTGCTGTCGAGATTCCTATGGCTATGAGGAGATGAGGAATAGTGTCACTTAGATTCATTTAAGTTCAGTTTAAAATGAGATTCAATAAACTGAGCATTATACATCATATGTTTTCATTTGTCGTAATTCCTTCTGAAACGTTGTAGAAGATATTGCAAATGAATATCACATACATAATATTGCATCACATTGCTCCAAAAAATGTTTTCAAAGCTGTCGACTTACTCTGCAGACTCAGTTGTCAAGGATGCACATGACGTCAACTGAATTGTGTGAATGTTTTATGTCATCGTGCATGTCTTTTACGTTTTTGGTTGTTAGTGAGTTACACTTAATTTCTTGCTATTATTCCATATACTTTCACCTAGTCTGTTGGTTTATTCTGATATACCGTCATTGTATTGATTTAAAGTGTTACAGTCACTGCTAGTGATGCATTCGTGTTGATAGATGTTTTTACTGTGTTGTTTCCATTGTTACAGTCCAGGCTATGTACCCAGCAACATAATGTCAAAGGTGTTGACTAAAGAAGTATCCGACCAGGTACGTTTAACCCACCACACCCTGAGTGGAAACCTGTGATTATAGCATGGGAACCTTTCACGTTGTTTTGATATCACAACACTCAGTGGTAACGAACATGATCATGCAACAAACAGATCCTACCGTATTGTAAATCGCAGACTTCCCAAGTGGGGCGGGGAAGAGCTTATAAGCGTATAGAACTAGCGCCCAATTTACTCATTGATTACGATACATATACTACATTCTTTTTCTAATTCATTCACTCTTTTTCTTTCAGATGGATAAAGCTATAAGACAGGCGACACCAATTGGTCGAGCGTGTACCCCAGAAGAAATGGGTCACATTGTGGCCTTCCTAGCCTCGGATAAAGCAGCCTTTGTAACTGGGGAGTGTTTCAGGGCCGATGGTGGGCTCTCAATGACCACACCAGCCCTTGGATAGAAAATGAGACCTACACCATTACATTTTGTAAGGAACATTCGTATGTGTGCCACTGACAATGTAACGACATGGAAAAAGAGGTAATTTTTGTGTTTACTGGACAAATCTTGAAAATTCTGAAATAATTCTGAAATATTATAATTACTAATAAGAATACAATGTTATTTATCAAAATCGTATATTGTTCCACTTGTGTTAAACAAATAAATATTTATTCGGGAAACGTTTTCTGAAAGTCTGTTTTTTCTGGTAAAGCACTGGTGTTGATGTTGGTGAGGGAGGGGGTGGGTGGCTACAGCTGCAGTATCCCCTCACCCGGACATCCTTCAGCATCAACATTTCTAAACGTCACTACAGGTTGCTATTGGTTGTAAATATATGTCAAATATGATTAAAGTCCGTTTGATTTCAATTGAGACCGATGAATTGTTCACTAACACAACATTTAATCACTGCATAAAATTGGTAGAACAGCCAGATGGCCGTGCAGCAGGTGTGAATTTGAAATTACACTACACACGCTTGTTGATTACCTGGCTGTTCTAATAGCAAGTGGTCCCCCTCGCAAACATAGAGAAAAGTGTCAACAAAATAATGATAGCATATATTATATATATTCGGGTGTCCAAAATTATGAGACAAATCATCAGAGTTGGTCTGTCGATTTCATGTGACTGTGCAAAATTCGGCTTTGTTGCAATTATTAGACTTTGTGGTTACACATCACCAAATGTTTTCCCATAGACTTCTATAGTAACCTTATAATTTTAAAAAAAATAGACAAGCTATCAACAGCCATTCCATGTACACTCTGGCCTTTAAACTACCATAAAAACACAATATCTGGCCAATTTGTTAGGCTCGTTTTGCGAGCAAAGGAAGCGGAACACATCAACCCCAGTTCCGCACCAAATGTCACCTACTGGAAAATATCTGTACACACAATAAGCATAAGTGATGGTGATAAAAATGACAGCATTAAATACTTAAAATTGTGGTCAGTTTTAATTACTGGTTGGATGTACTTTTAAAAAACAAACATCTTACACTATTTTATCCAATCACATGTCTCTGTCTCTCTTGACTTGCACGCGCACGGAGCATGTGATACTGATTTATAAAAAAAAAATATATATAAAATTGCATGAAGCATCAATACTTTTTCCTGTCCAACATATCTATATGGCACAAGAATATAGGGATTTGCTGCACTGACAGAGCTGTAAGAGTTATATCATGTCTATTTCACCAAAGCTATACAAAATGCACTTCTGCATTAATAGAGAAAGGTTTCAAATCATAAATATACCATGGGAGTTTACTCTTATTTCACAAAAGAAGGGGGGCCATGGGTGAATTCCATGCATGACTGGGACTGCCTTGATCATATCAATCCCAAATATATTTTGAACGACAAAAATCATGGAATTCAGGCCAGAAATTGGACAGGTTTAACATTAAACAGCTTTAACATCCTGACATATGTAAGGCTGGATGATGAACTTTGCCAGAATGTAATAAGTGAGGGGTTGGATTATGCCTAGCAGTCTGAAACACTGACCACAGTACCCTGCCGCCGGTTAGTCGATCAAGGCAAATGACCCCTTCAACAGATGAAATCACTTTTAGACCACAGCATGATAAGAACTTACACTTGAATCTATTGATTCATCAAGCTAAGACTTTGAAATACTTCCAGACATTCAAAATTATTGACTGTGTATTGTTTTGAGGCTGTTAGACTTGCCAATGTCATGTATAAGCCAGTTTAGAGGGAACAGAGTGAAAAAGACCACATAACTTTGGAAATGTATTGGTTACCCTGCCCCAAACTGAATATTTTTAATTACAATTAACAGTGTTTGGCAATATCAGCTAAAAACAGAGCTTCTCTGCAGTAATTTATGGGTTACTGGGTTAGAGAAAGACACAATGTATTTGCGTAAACAGGGGAGATAATTTTAAGATATCGAACACTCTCATGTCAATAAAATGTGAATTCAGACCCCTAATATTACATTCCACAAGGGTCAGTTGTTATTATTTACATCTAAGCAGCTTCTGGGATTGATGAACAGCCCTTATTTCATGTCTGGGAAACTGAAATACTACACACTGAGGCATTAAGGGGACACTGTCAGAAATTTCTAATGGATGAGGATGACCGAGTGATGGAATTTGGTAGTGAGACATTGTTTTGCCTTAACTGGACTGGGACACTTAAATGTACTATATGTACCTACATGTCCAAGTACTGCAACTTCTACAAGGCGGTAAAGCATATCGAAGCAAAGGGAGTATGCTTGATTAGACACTGCCAACAACAGACTTCGGGCCGGCTTGTCCAAATACCACATTGGATGTGAAGGCTTCTTTTTCTGCTGTATTTGTGAAGATACACCTCCCCATTCACCAACAGGCATTCTACAAGCTGAAAATAGTGTTGAGATTACATTAAATGTCAAATCATAAAATCCATAACAGCAATGAGACAGTTGTTAATAAAACAGAAATTCATTTTGAAAGTCCTATGGGTGAAAAAAGGGTATATTTTTAAAAAAGGAAAAGAAAATTAGGTCGTTGCATATTCAAAAGGGGACAGACAGAAAGAATTGATCATATGCTACACTGTTTGCATTTAAAACAAGGGTTTGTGACATGTTCTGTTGTCAGCAGTGAACATATTTCATGATATTCATATCATTTGACTTCAAATTGACCCTCAGGAGATTAACTTAGACACTCACATTGTTGTGGCAGTGGTGATTTTAACCTAATTTGTTATCAAATTCATCAGTTCCAACAAATGTAGAAGCCAGGGAACCACTACTTGATGGTAAGACTCACCTCGAGGGTCTTTTCCCACTGTTCGACCACTAAACGAAGCAACGTTCATATTCTGGACACTAAAACAATCTATTCCACTCAAAACAGCCCTATCTTTACTCCCAGTACCTTTAAATTTGCCTCTACATTAATGCTCACATGTTTCCATGGTGAAATAAACACAGGAAATCGTGTAAAGTATGAATTACTGAAAAGTGCTCGAACACTACAGGAAAATTTAGAAACATTTGCCCTAGGCAAATCTGTGATTTATGTACTGTATATACATGTAACTTCTCAGAAAAAAATATAAAATTGCATGAAGCTTCAATACTTTTTCCTGTCCAACATATCTATATGGCACAAGAATATAGGGATTTGCTGCACTGACAGAGCTGTCAGAGTGATATCATGTCTGTTTCACCAAAGCTATACAAAATGCACTTCTGCATTAATAGAGAAAGGTTTCAAATCATAAATATACCATGGGAGTTTACTCTTATTTCACAAAAGAAGGGGGGCCATGGGTGAATTCCATGCATGACTGGGACTGCCTTGATCATATCAATCCAAAATATATTTGGAACGACAAAAATCATGGAATTCAGGCCAGAAATTGGACAGGTTTAACATTAAACAGCTTTAACATCCTGACATATGTAAGGCTGGATGATGAACTTTGCCAGAATGTAATAAGTGAGGGGTTGGATTATGCCTAGCAGTCTGAAACACTGACCACAGTACCCTGCCGCCGGTTAGTCGATCAAGGCAAATGACCCCTTCAACAGATGAAATCACTTTTAGACCACAGCATGATAAGAACTTACACTTGAATCTATTGATTCATCAAGCTAAGACTTTGAAATACTTCCCGACATTCAAAATTATTGACTGTGTATTGTTTTGAGGCTGTTAGACTTGCCAATGTCATGTATAAGCCAGTTTAGAGGGAACAGAGTGAAAAAGACCACATAACTTTGGAAATGTATTGGTTACCCTGCCCCAAACTGAATATTTTTAATTACAATTAACAGTGTTTGGCAATATCAGCTAAAAACAGAGCTTCTCTGCAGTAATTTATGGGTTACTGGGTTAGAGAAAGACACAATGTATTTGCGTAAACAGGGGAGATAATTTTAAGATATCGAACACTCTCATGTCAATAAAATGTGAATTCAGACCCCTAATATTACATTCCACAAGGGTCAGTTGTTATTATTTACATCTAAGCAGCTTCTGGGATTGATGAACAGCCCTTATTTCATGTCTGGGAAACTGAAATACTACACACTGAGGCATTAAGGGGACACTGTCAGAAATTTCTAATGGATGAGGATGACCGAGTGATGGAATTTGGTAGTGAGACATTGTTTTGCCTTAACTGGACTGGGACACTTAAATGTACTATATGTACCTACATGTCCAAGTACTGCAACTTCTACAAGGCGGTAAAGCATATCGAACAAAGGGAGTATGCTTGATTAGACACTGCCAACAACAACAGACTTCAGGCCGGCTTGTCCAAATACCACATTGGATGTGAAGGCTTCTTTTTCTGCTGTATTTGTGAAGATACACCTCCCCATTCACCAACAGGCATTCTACAAGCTGAAAATAGTGTTGAGATTACATTAAATGTCAAATCATAAAATCCATAACAGCAATGAGACAGTTGTTAATAAAACAGAAATTCATTTTGAAAGTCCTATGGGTGAAAAAGGGTATATTTTTAAAAAAGGAAAAGAAAATTAGGTCGTTGCATATTCAAAAGGGGACAGACAGAAAGAATTGATCATATGCTACACTGTTTGCATTTAAAACAAGGGTTTGTGACATGTTCTGTTGTCAGCAGTGAACATATTTCATGATATTCATATCATTTGACTTCAAATTGACCCTCAGGAGATTAAGTTAGACACTCACATTGTTGTGGCAGTGGTGATTTTAACCTAATTTGTTATCAAATTCATCAGTTCCAACAAATGTAGAAGCCAGGGAACCACTACTTGATGGTAAGACTCACCTCGAGGGTCTTTTCCCACTGTTCGACCACTAAACGAAGCAACGTTCATATTCTGGACACTAAAACAATCTATTCCACTCAAAACAGCCCTATCTTTACTCCCAGTACCTTTAAATTTGCCTCTACATTAATGCTAACATGTTTCCATGGTGAAATAAACACAGGAAATCGTGTAAAGTATGAATTACTGAAAAGTGCTCGAACCCTACAGGAAAATTTAGAAACATTTGCCCTAGGCAAATCTGTGATTTATGTACTGTATATATATGTAACTTCTGAGAAAAAATATAAAATTGCATGAAGCTTCAATACTTTTTCCTGTCCAACATATCTATATGGCACAAGAATATAGGGATTTGCTGCACTGACAGAGCTGTAAGAGTTATATCATGTCTATTTCACCAAAGCTATACAAAATGCACTTCTGCATTAATAGAGAAAGGTTTCAAATCATACATATACCATGGGAGTTTACTCTTATTTCACAAAAGAAGGGGGGCCATGGGTGAATTCCATGCATGACTGGGACTGCCTTGATCATATCAATCCAAAATATATTTTGAACGACAAAAATCATGGAATTCAGGCCAGAAATTGGACAGGTTTAACATTAAACAGCTTTAACATCCTGACATATGTAAGGCTGGATGATGAACTTTGCCAGAATGTAATAAGTGAGGGGTTGGATTATGCCTAGCAGTCTGAAACACTGACCACAGTACCCTGCCGCCTGTTAGTCGATCAAGGCAAATGACCCCTTCAACAGATGAAATCACTTTTAGACCACAGCATGATAAGAACTTACACTTGAATCTATTGATTCATCAAGCTAAGACTTTGAAATACTTCCCGACATTCAAAATTATTGACTGTGTATTGTTTTGAGGCTGTTAGACTTGCCAATGTCATGTATAAGCCAGTTTAGAGGGAACAGAGTGAAAAAGACCACATAACTTTGGAAATGTATTGGTTACCCTGCCCTAAACTGAATATTTTTAATGACAATTAACAGTGTTTGGCAATATCAGCTAAAAACAGAGCTTCTCTGCAGTAATTTATGGGTTACTGGGTTAGAGAAAGACACAATGTATTTGCGTAAACAGGGGAGATAATTTTAAGATATCGAACACTCTCATGTCAATAAAATGTGAATTCAGACCCCTAATATTACATTCCACAAGGGTCAGTTGTTATTATTTACATCTAAGCAGCTTCTGGGATTGATGAACAGCCCTTATTTCATGTCTGGGAAACTGAAATACTACACACTGAGGAATTAAGGGGACACTGTCAGAAATTTCTAATGGATGAGGATGACCGAGTGATGGAATTTGGTAGTGAGACATTGTGGTGCCTTAACTGGACTGGGACACTTAAATGTACTATATGTACCTACATGTCCAAGTACTGCAACTTCTACAAGGCGGTAAAGCATATCGAACAAAGGGAGTATGCTTGATTAGACACTGCCAACAACAGACTTCGGGCCGGCTTGTCCAAATACCACATTGGATGTGAAGGCTTCTTTTTCTGCTGTATTTGTGAAGATACACCTCCCCATTCACCAACAGGCATTCTACAAGCTGAAAATAGTGTTGAGATTACATTAAATGTCAAATCATAAAATCCATAACAGCAATGAGACAGTTGTTAATAAAACAGAAATTCATTTTGAAAGTCCTATGGGTGAAAAAAGGGTATATTTTTAAAAAAGGAAAAGAAAATTAGGTCGTTGCATATTCAAAAGGGGACAGACAGAAAGAATTGATCATATGCTACACTGTTTGCATTTAGAACAAGGGTTTGTGACATGTTCTGTTGTCAGCAGTGAACATATTTCATGATATTCATATCATTTGACTTCAAATTGACCCTCAGGAGATTAATTAACTTAGACACTCACATTGTTGTGGCAGTGGTGATTTTAACCTAATTTGTTATCAAATTCATCAGTTCCAACAAATGTAGAAGCCAGGGAACCACTACTTGATGGTAAGACTCACCTCGAGGGTCTTTTCCCACTGTTCGACCACTAAACGAAGCAACGTTCATATTCTGGACACTAAAACAATCTATTCCACTCAAAACAGCCCTATCTTTACTCCCAGTACCTTTAAATTTGCCTCTACATTAATGCTAACATGTTTCCATGGTGAAATAAACACAGGAAATCGTGTAAAGTATGAATTACTGAAAAGTGCTCGAACACTACAGGAAAATTTAGAAACATTTGCCCTAGGCAAATCTGTGATTTATGTACTGTATATACATGTAACTTCTCAGAAAAAATATAAAATTGCATGAAGCTTCAATACTTTTCCTGTCCAACATATCTATATGGCACAAGAATATAGGGATTTGCTGCACTGACAGAGCTGTCAGAGTGATATCATGTCTGTTTCACCAAAGCTATACAAAATGCACTTCTGCATTAATAGAGAAAGGTTTCAAATCATACATATACCATGGGAGTTTACTCTTATTTCACAAAGAAGGGGGCCATGGGTGAATTCCATGCATGACTGGGACTGCCTTGATCATATCAATCCAAAATATATTTGGAACGACAAAAATCATGGAATTCAGGCCAGAAATTGGACAGGTTTAACATTAAACAGCTTTAACATCCTGACATATGTAAGGCTGGATGATGAACTTTGCCAGAATGTAATAAGTGAGGGGTTGGATTATGCCTAGCAGTCTGAAACACTGACCACAGTACCCTGCCGCCTGTTAGTCGATCAAGGCAAATGACCCCTTCAACAGATGAAATCACTTTTAGACCACAGCATGATAAGAACTTACACTTGAATCTATTGATTCATCAAGCTAAGACTTTGAAATACTTCCAGACATTCAAAATTATTGACTATGTATTGTTTTGAGGCTGTTAGACTTGCCAATGTCATGTATAAGCCAGTTTAGAGGGAACAGAGTGAAAAAGACCACATAACTTTGGAAATGTATTGGTTACCCTGCCCTAAACTGAATATTTTTAATGACAATTAACAGTGTTTGGCAATATCAGCTAAAAACAGAGCTTCTCTGCAGTAATTTATGGGTTACTGGGTTAGAGAAAGACACAATGTATTTGCGTAAACAGGGAGATAATTTTAAGATATCGAACACTCTCATGTCAATAAAATGTGAATTCAGACCCGTAACATTACATTCCACAAGGGTCAGTTGTTATTATTTACATCTAAGCAGCTTCTGGGATTGATGTACAGCCCTTATTTCATGTCTGGGAAACTGAAATACTACACACTGAGGAATTAAAGGGACACTGTCAGAAATTTCTAATGGATGAGGATGACCGAGTGATGGAATTTGGTAGTGAGACATTGTTTTGCCTTAACTGGACTGGGACACTTAAATGTACTATATGTACCTACATGTCCAAGTACTGCAACTTCTACAAGGCGGTAAAGCATATCGAAGCAAAGGGAGTAAGCTTGATTAGACACTGCCAACAACAGACTTCGGGCCGGCTTGTCCAAATACCACATTGGATGTGAAGGCTTCTTTTTCTGCTGTATTTGTGAAGATACACCTCCCCATTCACCAACAGGCATTCTACAAGCTGAAAATAGTGTTGAGATTACATTAAATGTCAAATCATAAAATCCATAACAGCATTGAGACAGTTGTTAATAAAACAGAAATTCATTTTGAAAGTCCTGTGGGCGAAAAAAGGGTATATTTTTAAAAAAGGAAAAGAAAATTAGGTCGTTGCATATTCAAAAGGGGACAGACAGAAAGAATTGATCATATGCTACACTGTTTGCATTTAAAACAAGGGTTTGTGACATGTTCTGTTGTCAGCAGTGAACATATTTCATGATATTCTTATCATTTGACTTCAAATTGACCCTCAGGAGATTAACTTAGACACTCACATTGTTGTGGCAGTGGTGATTTTAACCTAATTTGTTATCAAATTCATCAGTTCCAACAAATGTAGAAGCCAGGGAACCACTACTTGATGGTAAGACTCACCTCGAGGGTCTTTTCCCACTGTTCGACCACTAAACGAAGCAACGTTCATATTCTGGACACTAAAACAATCTATTCCACTCAAAACAGCCCTATCTTTACTCCCAGTACCTTTAAATTTGCCTCTACATTAATGCTCACATGTTTCCATGGTGAAATAAACACAGGAAATCGTGTAAAGTATGAATTACTGAAAAGTGCTCGAACACTATAGGAAAATTTAGAAACATTTGCCCTAGGCAAATCTGTGATTTATGTACTGTATATACATGTAACTTCTGAGAAAAAATATAAAATTGCATGAAGCTTCAATACTTTTTCCTGTCCAACATATCTATATGGCACAAGAATATAGGGATTTGCTGCACTGACAGAGCTGTCAGAGTGATATCATGTCTGTTTCACCAAAGCTATACAAAATGCACTTCTGCATTAATAGAGAAAGGTTTCAAATCATAAATATACCATGGGAGTTTACTCTTATTTCACAAAAGAAGGGGGGCCATGGGTGAATTCCATGCATGACTGGGACTGCCTTGATCATATCAATCCAAAATATATTTGGAACGACAAAAATCATGGAATTCAGGCCAGAAATTGGACAGGTTTAACATTAAACAGCTTTAACATCCTGACATATGTAAGGCTGGATGATGAACTTTGCCAGAATGTAATAAGTGAGGGGTTGGATTATGCCTAGCAGTCTGAAACACTGACCACAGTACCCTGCCGCCGGTTAGTCGATCAAGGCAAATGACCCCTTCAACAGATGAAATCACTTTTAGACCACAGCATGATAAGAACTTACACTTGAATCTATTGATTCATCAAGCTAAGACTTTGAAATACTTCCCGACATTCAAAATTATTGACTGTGTATTGTTTTGAGGCTGTTAGACTTGCCAATGTCATGTATAAGCCAGTTTAGAGGGAACAGAGTGAAAAAAGACCACATAACTTTGGAAATTTATTGGTTACCCTGCCCTAAACTGAATATTTTTAATGACAATTAACAGTGTTTGGCAATATCAGCTAAAAACAGAGCTTCTCTGCAGTGATTTATGGGTTACTGGGTTAGAGAAAGACACAATGTATTTGCGTAAACAGGGGAGATAATTTTAAGATATCGAACACTCTCATGTCAATAAAATGTGAATTCAGACCCGTAACATTACATTCCACAAGGGTCAGTTGTTATTATTTACATCTAAGCAGCTTCTGGGATTGATGTACAGCCCTTATTTCATGTCTGGGAAACTGAAATACTACACACTGAGGAATTAAAGGGACACTGTCAGAAATTTCTAATGGATGAGGATGACCGAGTGATGGAATTTGGTAGTGAGACATTGTTTTGCCTTAACTGGACCGGAACACTTAAATGTGCTATATGTACCTACATGTCCAAGTACTGCAACTTCTACAAGGCGGTAAAGCATATTGAAGCAAAGGGAGTAAGCTTGATTAGACACTGCAAACAACAGACTTCAGGCCGGCTTGTCCAAATACCACATTGGATGTGAAGGCTTCTTTTTCTGCTGTATTTGTGAAGATACACCTCCCCATTCACCAACAGGCATTCTACAAGCTGAAAATAGTGTTGAGATTACATTAAATGTCAAATCATAAAATGCATAACAGCAATGAGACAGTTGTTAATAAAACAGAAATTCATTTTGAAAGTCCTGTGGGCGAAAAAAGGGTATATTTTTAAGAAAGGAAAAGAAAATTAGGTCGTTGCATATTCAAAAGGGGACAGACAGAAAGAAGTGGTCATATGCTACACTGTTTGCATTTAAAACAAGGGTTTGTGACATGTTCTGTTGTCAGCAGTGAACATATTTCATGATATTCATATCATTTGACTTCAAATTGACCCTCAGGAGATTAAGTTAGACACTCACATTGTTGTGGCAGTGGTGATTTTAACCTAATTTGTTATCAAATTCATCACTTCCAACAAATGTAGAAGCCAGGGAACCACTACTTGATGGTAAGACTCACCTCGAGGGTCTTTTCCCACTGTTCGACCACTAAACGAAGCAACGTTCATATTCTGGACACTAAAACAATCTATTCCACTCAAAACAGCCCTATTTTTACAACCAGTACCTTTAAATTTGCCTCTACATTAATGCTAACATGTTTCCATGGTGAAATAAACACAGGAAATCGTGTAAAGTATGAATTACTGAAAAGTGCTCGAACCCTACAGGAAAATTTAGAAACATTTGCCCTAGGCAAATCTGTGATTTATGTACTGTATATATATGTAACTTCTGAGAAAAAATATAAAATTGCATGAAGCTTCAATACTTTTTCCTGTCCAACATATCTATATGGCACAAGAATATAGGGATTTGCTGCACTGACAGAGCTGCAAGAGTTATATCATGTCTATTTCACCAAAGCTATACAAAATGCACTTCTGCATTAATAGAGAAAGGTTTCAAATCATACATATACCATGGGAGTTTACTCTTATTTCACAAAAGAAGGGGGGCCATGGGTGAATTCCATGCATGACTGGGACTGCCTTGATCATATCAATCCAAAATATATTTGGAACGACAAAAATCATGGAATTCAGGCCAGAAATTGGACAGGTTTAACATTAAACAGCTTTAACATCCTGACATATGTAAGGCTGGATGATGAACTTTGCCAGAATGTAATAAGTGAGGGGTTGGATTATGCCTAGCAGTCTGAAACACTGACCACAGTACCCTGTCGCCTGTTAGTCGATCAAGGCAAATGACCCCTTCAACAGATGAAATCACTTTTAGACCACAGCATGATAAGAACTTACACTTGAATCTATTGATTCATCAAGCTAAGACTTTGAAATACTTCCAGACATTCAAAATTATTGACTATGTATTGGTTTGAGGCTGTTAGACTTGCCAATGTCATGTATAAGCCAGTTTAGAGGGAACAGAGTGAAAAAGACCACATAACTTTGGAAATTTATTGGTTACCCTGCCCTAAACTGAATATTTTTAATGACAATTAACAGTGTGTGGCAATATCAGCTAAGAACAGAGCTTCTCTGCAGTGATTTATGGGTTACTAGGTTAGAGAAAGACACAATGTATTTGCGTAAACAGGGGAGATAATTTTAAGATATCGAACACTCTCATGTCAATAAAATGTGAATTCAGACCCGTAACATTACATTCCACAAGGGTCAGTTGTTATTATTTACATCTAAGCAGCTTCTGGGATTGATGTACAGCCCTTATTTCATGTCTGGGAAACTGAAACACTACACACTGAGGAATTAAAGGGACACTGTCAGAAATTTCTAATGGATGAGGATGACCGAGTGATGGAATTTGGTAGTGAGACATTGTTTTGCCTTAACTGGACTGGGACACTTAAATGTACTAAATGTACCTACATGTCCAAGTACTGCAACTTCTACAAGGTGGTAAAGCATATCGAAGCAAAGGGAGTAAGCTTGATTAGACACTGCCAACAACAGACTTCAGGCCGGCTTGTCCAAATACTACATTGGATGTGAAGGCTTCTTTTTCTGCTGTATTTGTGAAGATACACCTCCCCATTCACCAACAGGCATTCTACAAGCTGAAAATAGTGTTGAGATTACATTAAATGTCAAATCATAAAATGCATAACAGCAATGAGACAGTTGTTAATAAAACAGAAATTCATTTTGAAAGTCCTGTGGGCGAAAAAAAGGGTATATTTTTAAGAAAGGAAAAGAAAATTAGGTCGTTGCATATTCAAAAGGGGACAGACAGAAAGAAGTGGTCATATGCTACACTGTTTGCATTTAAAACAAGGGTTTGTGACATGTTTTGTTGTCAGCAGTGAACATATTTCATGATATTCATATCATTTGACTTCAAATTGACCCTCAGGAGATTAAGTTAGACACTCACATTGTTGTGGCAGTGGTGATTTTAACCTAATTTGTTATCAAATTCATCACTTCCAACAAATGTAGAAGCCAGGGAACCACTACTTGATGGTAAGACTCACCTCGAGGGTCTTTTCCCACTGTTCGACCACTAAACGAAGCAACGTTCATATTCTGGACACTAAAACAATCTATTCCACTCAAAACAGCCCTATCTTTACTCCCAGTACCTTTAAATTTGCCTCTACATTAATGCTAACATGTTTCCATGGTGAAATAAACACAGGAAATCGTGTAAAGTATGAATTACTGAAAAGTGCTCGAACCCTACAGGAAAATTTAGAAACATTTGCCCTAGGCAAATCTGTGATTTATGTACTGTATATACATGTAACTTCTGAGAAAAAATATAAAATTGCATGAAGCTTCAATACTTTTTCCTGTCCAACATATCTGTATGGCACAAGAATATAGGGATTTGCTGCACTAACAGAGCTGCAAGAGTTATATCATGTCTATTTCACCAAAGCTATACAAAATGCACTTCTGCATTAATAGAGAAAGGTTTCAAATCATAAATATACCATGGGAGTTTACTCTTATTTCACAAAAGAAGAGGGGCCATGGGTGAATTCCATGCATGACTGGGACTGCCTTGATCATATCAATCCAAAATATATTTGGAACGACAAAAATCATGGAATTCAGGCCAGAAATTGGACAGGTTTAACATTAAACAGCTTTAACATCCTGACATATGTAAGGCTGGATGATGAACTTTGCCAGAATGTAATAAGTGAGGGGTTGGATTATGCCTAGCAGTCTGAAACACTGACCACAGTACCCTGTCGCCTGTTAGTCGATCAAGGCAAATGACCCCTTCAACAGATGAAATCACTTTTAGACCACAGCATGATAAGAACTTACACTTGAATCTATTGATTCATCAAGCTAAGACTTTGAAATACTTCCAGACATTCAAAATTATTGACTATGTATTGGTTTGAGGCTGTTAGACTTGCCAATGTCATGTATAAGCCAGTTTAGAGGGAACAGAGTGAAAAAGACCACATAACTTTGGAAATTTATTGGTTACCCTGCCCTAAACTGAATATTTTTAATGACAATTAACAGTGTGTGGCAATATCAGCTAAGAACAGAGCTTCTCTGCAGTGATTTATGGGTTACTAGGTTAGAGAAAGACACAATGTATTTGCGTAAACAGGGGAGATAATTTTAAGATATCGAACACTCTCATGTCAATAAAATGTGAATTCAGACCCGTAACATTACATTCCACAAGGGTCAGTTGTTATTATTTACATCTAAG